>NW_023270826.1:2004630-2179630 GCF_011800145.1 Mirounga leonina | reverse complement strand
CCTGAAGCACACATTCCTTGGCTTCAGAGCAGAGAGGGACTTCCTCTCTCCTACCTCTGGTCCTACTTCCCACCCTAGTGAAATGGAGCCACCACTTGATCCAGTCATCAAAGAGTTCTGCCTATCGGTGCTTCTGACCACGTGGCCACTGTCTTGTCCTCTTGTATGCCTGCTGACTAATCATATGTTCATTCATTCGTTCAGTAGACCTTTACTGGGGCCATCATACCATGGAGCGAGGAGCACAGCAGTAAGAAAGAAAGGGAAGTTACCTGCCCTCATGAAGTATATGTATCAATACATACACTTTCGGGGGAGCTCGGTATCAAAAAGTAATTAATTATATATGCGCTTAGTGCCATGAAGGAAGAAAGCTGCAAGTGCTTTGGGAGCATCTAACAGGAAGAGCTAATCTATAGTCTTAGTGTTTCCTGAGAAGATGAAGTTTTAGCCGGGTAGAATTTAGCCAGGCAAAATTGGGAATGGGGGCCACCCTGTTTCTCCATTTATTAGAAAAGAAGGGAGGGAGAGAGGAAACAAAATTACTTATTCCATGGGCCTTGTTTTACTCATTATGTAAATATCATGATATCATATTTACAGAGGGATAGGGGAAATGGTATATATCAGAATAGCTCCATGAAACTTTGCTTTAACTTTTCCTAAATTAGTTTAAGACTGGATCTTTAACACATTCCCTCTATAACCTTGAGTCATACTATTCAACCCCAGAATTTCTGTGTATTTGCCATTCATTTTGCCTAGTAAGTGGACGTCTGCATAGATGATTGGTGGATCCAACTAAGGTTATCAAAATAATTTAGCAATACATCTGGCTCCTACTATTTTTATATTTCATAACATGTTTAAGTAATCATGAAATGTAGAAGTAAGATGTATATAATCATGTGATCTCATAGTGATTCATGGCTTGGTCCTGTACAAGACTTAGATTTCTTACCACAGAGATGTTCTAGCTCTTCCCTTTGCAAATTGTCAGAACTTGAAGATTCCATTAAAGATTCCATCCCCTCTTTAGCAAATGTCTCCCAGAACAACTTAAAAATTGTCTTTGTGGTCTTTGAAGCCTGTGGGCTAGCAAAGCAGTACTCATTGTCACTTAACCATTTGCTCACCTATTAGCAATTCTTGAGTACCCCAAAATTTGAACATGGCCTTTTTATTAAAATTGCGATCATAAAATTACCACTTCACTGTTTTCATGGCAGTCAGTAGACCTCTATGGATGCAGGGACTCAGAAAAGTGGGACTCATCACCAGCAGATTCCATAGTTATACTTTCTATGTATGTACTTCCTACATGTTCAGTATAGAAAGGATTATTATTGTCCCTGTGCATACATTGTGATAACAATAAGGGGACAGTGTTGTGCAGTATGAGCTGTTCTTGTGTTTTGAGCTACCCTTGTAGTAATGCTGTTTAATACTTCTGGAAAAAGTGCTGTTGACCAAAATGATGTTAAAGTTAGGCGTATCATGTTCTCATGGAAGCAGTGTTTATGTCCTTATGTATTTATGTCCAACTATGTGGTATAAATGACTGCATGCTAACTTAATGAACTAGATAGTCTAAGTCCTTGCAGAGCATACATCCTTCTAAAATGCATGAAATGGAGTAACAATACAAATATTGATTCAGCTTATTATATCTTCTCAATTCCTCCATTATATTTTTCTGGGTAAATGGTGAATGGATACCTGTATCCGGGTCATGAAAATAAGAAGACTTCCTTTAGTAATAGTTCTGACCAGCACCTTTGAAGTCTATTTGGGTCCCTGTCACCCCTTGATAACACTAGGCTGCCTTTGCTTTCTTACTGTAGTTTCCCTATAACAAAAAAAAAGTCAAGATCTAGTTGTTGGTCATCTTTCCTGAACTCCCATCTCATTAACACCCATCATTTCCCCTTGGACCAATTTAATTTTAATGTATGAAATCACCCCTATTTACACTGAGCATTTCACTCTCTGACTCAGCACCACATTGTTGTTTCACTATGTTAAGGAGGCTGCCGAGTTGTGGTTTAAATGGTAGCCAGACTGGAAAGCATTCAGGGGCGAGCTGAGTCCTGAATCATCAAGCCTCACCTCTCCATCCCAGATCTCATCTCGCATGTTCTACTATATGGTTGATTTCAGCCATCGCTGCTTCTTCCTTCCATTAACTTTTTTTTTTAAGTTCTAGAACTCATATACCCAGATAAACATATTCACTTAAATGACTATCCCCATAAGTACATTTTGCTAACTCCTCTTTGGAAATTACCTTCAAAAATAATTTTCCAGCTACAGACACAATGTGGGTTCATTACCTTACAGTCACTGAAGACCATTCTTGGATGATAACCTATTTTATCTCCCCTGCCACCGTTTTCTCTCTTGGCCCTCTCACTTTTATTTTGCCCCCAGGTTATAAAAAAGGCTTAGGTGGGGCACCTGGGTGGCTCAGTCGTTAAGCATTTGCCTTCGGCTCAGGTCATGATCCCAGGGTCCTGGGATGGAGCCCCACATCAGGCTCTCTGCTTGGCGGAAAGCCTGCTTCTCTCACCCTCTCATCTCTCTCCCGCTCACCCTGCTTGTGTTCCCTCTCACTGTCTCTCTCTCTCTCTCTCTCTCTCTGTCAAAATAAATAAATAAAATCTTAAAAAAAAAAAAAAGGCTTAGGAGTCTGAGAAAAGAAGGCTAGGGAACAGACTGAGACCAGCAGCCTGCGGTGGGGTGGGGGTGGGGGGGTACCCTTTTGCCAAACCCACCAGGAAGCAAACTTAGTGAGATAAATTTGTCTGAGGGCTGTCTGCCAGCTACAAGAAGGAATGCTGATAACATGAGTGTGACCAGCTCTGTGTTGTGAATGTAAACCATCTAAATTACTACAACCAAATTTTAGGTCCATTGAAAACTCAGATCCAAAGAGGACTGCATACACAAAAAAGTATATCTCCTTCCAACTGTGTGGCTTTTAGAAAATAACTTCTACATGTACCATTTCACAGCTCTAATTTATTTCATGTTTTAAAACACTTTTCAGTGAAAACCTGTTTCGTAATTTTTTTTTTAAGGATTTTATTTATTTATTTGACAGAGAGAGACATAGCGAGAGAGGGAACACAAGCAGGGGGAGTGGGAGAGGGAGAAGCAGGCTTCCCGTTGAGCAGGGAGCCCGATGTGGGGCTCGATCCCAGGACCCTGGGATCATGACCTGAGCCGAAGACAGACGCTTAACGACTGAGCCACCCAGGCGCCCCCTGTTTCATAATATTAAACCCCTAGAAAGGAAGGCCTTATGGAAATCTAGTAAAGGGTGAAAAAATCATCTTTGAAGACCCAGTTGATAGAATCCAAGTGAGCCTAACTCATGTATTTTGTGCCTGGTGATAAAGTGCTGTAGTTTGACTGATGGGGACAGCACAGAGTGATTCTGTCCCCTGGATGGGCACAGATTTGAGTGTGTCCCCAGTGCTTGTGTGAGACATGAGGCACTCAGATGGCCTCTGTGTGGGGAGAGGGGAAGACATTTATCCTGCTTTCCTCCTCAGGGGTCATTTGACCAAACCGGCCTCATTTAGCCTCATGGTCCATCATCCAAAGTTAACCCCTCCGGAGTCTCAATTGCCATGGCTGCTTGCTCTGAATGCACTTGAATTTGTCAGCACTGCCCTGGTGCTGCTGTGCACCAGAGGGGCATGGGATGGCCTGCTACTGCCCCCAGCATTTAGCTGAATAGCGGTCGGTAGTTGTGTGTGCCCTGGCCTGCGGGCTCCCCCCTGCTGAGAGACTCATTCCAGAAGAGTACCCAGGTTCCCAAGAAATTAAAATTGGGGAGTGGAGGGAGGTACTCCATACAATAATAACTCACATTTGAGGTCATTCCCACCAAGATGTCCTTGCTTGGTTTCCATTCCCCGGGGCAACAGGCAGTGACCTGTAGGTTATGTATTCATTGATATGACAATCCCACTGTACAGGACGTTTTGCTTCTCTCAAAGGAGTACCAGAAATGCTGGGAACGTCTCTCTGCACGCACCTCCTGTCCTAGTTGTAGTGGACAATTAACACCTGTGCAAAACAAACGCACGGTCTCAATTACCCATGTGTGGTTGTTTAACAGAAACATGGGAGTTAGAGCAGTTGGCCAGATGTTCTCACCTCAAAAGGATGGTTTCAACCTGCCAGCTAACAGAACGAGCTCAAGAGAAAATGACATTGAAAAACCAGCATAGTTATGCCAGAGAGGGCTCCACAGGGCTGGAAACTATTCATAATCTGATTTAATATGTCTGGGAGGCCAATGGTAGGGTACAAGACACATGTCTAAAAGATGCCATTCCTGTCTCAGGCTTTTAGACACTGATTTTGAGGACAGATCATGGCCAAAGGATTGTTTTATAAACTCCACTGAAAGTTGGTTATTGCGTAAGACATACTTGAAACCTTATTTTTTAGTCCTTTTGTGAGGAAAACTTCATGAGGTGGAAGAACAAAGCTGAATGCTAATAATTCTGTGGTAAGCAATAAGAAGAAAGACAGGGGAAAACACACTGATGTCGGTGATTATGAGCTACGAAGAAAGGCCAAAAGAGGTGAGGGTAGAGGGACAGAATTTGGAAGAAAACAAAATGAATCAGAAGAGTCGAAGAAACAGACTGTGAGCAACAAAGGAAATAACAAATAGAGCATCGGGGACAATAATAGAAATGATGAGATATTCAAGGTGTGAGACTGCAGAGAGAGGCACCAAGTTTGGGTGGGCTGGTTGTACTATGGAAGGCAGGAGGAGCCTGGGGAAAGGATTTTGAAGAATGAAGTCTCTGGCAAAGCTCAAGCCACCCAATGAGTGAGTTTCAGACTTTAATGTGGGACAGATACCCTAAGAGTCTTGTTCAAAATGCAGATTCCTTGACTCCATTCCAAGACAGTCTGATTTCCCTCTGTCGAAAGAACAGGGAAATGTTTTTAAGAAGGCCAGATGATTTTGCATTTTTTACACAGACGCAAGTGATCTTCAGACCTCACTGTGAGAAAACTCTGCAAACCAAAGAAAATCTTATAGCTTGTAACAGCATCATCAACTTTATTAGAAGAGAACAGAGGTGCTTGTAGGTAAGGAATATGCCCTGTGAACCCAGCCAGGAAACATGGAAGAGCGACCTAGAATTATAGCCGCAGAACGAGAGATGCTGCTGGCAGGCACAGTGGAGGAAGATCGAGCCAAGCTTCTTAAGTTTGTTTCCTGGATGGAGACCAGCCTTTGCCCTTTGCAGTTTGAGATGTCCCTTACCCCAATTGAGACCAAAAAAAAAAAAAAAAGCCACCTCAAAGAAGCCTCTGAAAATAATTAAGCATGATAATTCTGGATTATCTTTAATTAGAGGGAGGCTCTGGTGCACTCCGAGCTTTGGAGGGTCATCCTGCATTTGCTACAAGTGATCTGTCACTGTGCCACGTGCACATTATTCATCGCTTTCACCTCTGATCTTCCCCGCCTCCGAGCACAGCCCTCTGTAGGCCCCTGCACTTAGGCTGCAGAATAAAAGAAATCTCCTCACGCTGTTCCTGCTTCCGCTGCTCAATGCCGTGTTCCTTCCAGGGGGGAATTCAGAATGACGGCATCTTCTCCTCCCTAGCCTTCATTCCGTGCAGGCTGCTTGGTGCCGGGCCCATGCCTCTGCCAAGAGCTCCAGCCTGTCCCTTGTGAGGACTTGGGTCCTTGCTGCTGCAGGAGCAGGGCCCAGGCTAGAGCCAGCAGTCTGTAAGCGACGCCAATGCTTCTTGTAGGCCCAAGGATGCCAGCAACGTGGGGGGAGAGAGGAGGAAAGGGAGTGAGGGAGACTTGGAAAAAGAACCAAAAAGGCCAGGTAGAATGCACAGGGCAGCCAGACGAAGACTGTGGCCGTCTTTGAAGGCCGACAGGCCAGCAACCATCTCTCTGCCTCTTCTGACTTTGTCTACTTGCAAGGCCTGCACCCGGCCAGAAAGCACCATACCTTCTATGGTTTATAATGCAATCCTTTTTCTTCTCCTTTCTGCATGAATTCAGGGCCCCCCTCAGTGCCTCGGTACTGGGGCTCCTGTTTGCTGCCTTGAATCGGGTGGTTACCTGACCACTTCTCAGGGAGCCAAGATCTGCTGTGTTCATCCTGCTTCCTGGCAGCACATAGGGTAACGCTGGCCTGAGACTAGATGGACCGTGCGTACTTGTGGAATTCAGAGTGAGATCATTCTTTCCTCCCTAGAACCCGTTCTTCAAGTTGCTAAGTTTTATATTAACAGAGTCCCCCAAGACTGTCTCCTCAGGTCAGGGAAATTGAAATGTACTTAAAATAAGTACCATCTCAATTAACGTCTCAAAATTAGGATAAAAATCCTGTCAAGAAACAAGGATGGCCTTTGAGGTCAGAGCTGGGTCTCTCTAGCCCATCCCTATCATTTATTTCCAGGCTGCAGTTCCGAGAATTGGGCCTTTTCTCTACACCTCTGTTGCCTCCCCTATATATTAAGGATAATAAAACCCCCTTTGCATAAGGTCATCAGGAGGATTAGATGAGAAAAACTGGTGTAAGAGCCCCTGAGAGATGTAAACACTCAAGTGTTTTTTCCCTTTTAATTTTGGATTGAGCCACTTTTGGTGGCTTATTTTCCTTTTCCTGGGTCTTAAAATAACATTTCTAGTGTGCAAAAATACTAATGAAGTAGCACCCAGTGATTCAATTAATAGCATCCACTTCACAATAGTTCTTGGAGGGACGCCTGGGTGGCTCAGTCGGTTAAGCGGCTGCCTTCAGCTCGGGTCATGATCCCAGGGTCCTGGGATCGAGCCCCACATCAGGCTCTCTGCTCAGCGGAGAGCCTGCTTCTCCCTCTCCCTCTGCCTGCCTCTCTGCCTACTTGTACTCTCTATCTCTCTGTCAAATAAATAAATGAAATATTAAAAAAAAGAAAATTAGTTCTTGTAAAGTTTAAGGGCCATAAGGCTCAGCACCGCCCCCCGTACACCAGGCCGCGACACATTCCCCCTCTCAGCCTTGCGCACGCTGCATTGGTTTTATTTTGAATTGTTTACTAAAGATCGACTTGGATTTTTTGACACATAGGGGTAAAAATCAAAAGCTAAGCTCCGGAGACATCAGTGCTACTTTTATTCACATTTCATTTGCAAGGAAAATTTGTGTGTAAATAGGAAAAATACCTCTTTCGGTAAATAACAGTCACGATGTGTATTCGTAGGTCTTCGTACAAAATTATCTTACCATCCTTCTCTCCCGTTGTAATGGGCTTCGAGGACTTCTCTTTGCTCTAAATGGGAGTATTTACTGATCAAGAGCATGCTGTTGCCTTCTCTTCTGCTGTAACCCAAGGAAGCAGCACCTTCTCACCTCTGGAGCTGGCGTTTCCATATTACTCATGCCAGTCTTTTCTCACTAATTTTACGATTATAATGAGGCAGTGGTGTACTAGTTAAGCACAGATGACCTTCTAATTGAAAGACTGTAAATTCAATCTCCATCGCTGGGCACCGACAGAAATTTAAATAAATATAGCTCCTAAAGCCCTTGTGATGGGCTGGCCTAATGACCAGGGGCTAGCAGAGCCCAAGTCATCTGTCACAGGGGACCGCCGGCCACTTCTGGGTGTTAACTACAGGACTCATTAGAAGCAGGTTGCCTTCACGAAGCCCAGTGAGACGAAGGACGTTTCCCCTGGCTTTGATTCGGGCACCGTGCCTTGCTGTCCTGTAACAGATGCCAAGTTGCTTTTTTGCCAAAATGCTTCCTAACACAGGAGTCTGAACACAAGGGGAAGCTCCGTTCTCAAATGGGACCTAAGCAGACAAGAAAAGCCTTCTCTCCCAGGCCCCCTTTTTGTCTGCTGCCATTTATAGATTCAGATGCAATCAGCTGCCCAGGGCCGTGTTGACATCATCCCCTTGCTTGCTGTATTCACCACCATTTTTCACCCCCATGACCTTGGACAGCAATCCAATTCAGGTTTCCAGAATGAACTGCCCTGAGGATCAAGATGGGTATGTATGGAAATGGTCAGTCCAAGGAAGGAATCCATGGAGCTATAATGCTGGCAACATTTGTACCAAATAATTGAGTACTTGCCCTTGATATGTTTCTGACCTTCCATTTTGGCTTGAACATTTGTGTGCATGTGTCTCTTATTGTGAGCCACCTTAATTCTCTTTTGGAAACAAGTTGTATGTCTTTTTTTTTTTTTTTTTTTTTTAACAAACTGGCTGCTTTAAAATGTGTCCCCGGACCTTGACAACAACTACCTAAAAATGGCCCCATATTGCTGACAATGTCTTAAAGCTGGTTATTGGGTTGTCAGCATGGTGCATCTTTATCCTGAATATATCACACAAACACAATGGAAATTTCCCACTGCCTTTAAAGTTTTGCATTCTGTATATTTGGTTGTTAGACAAATAGAGCAAGCTTTGCCGACTTCATTTTCATTCTTGGCAGCATGTTTTTATCATAAGGCAGATAGTCATTAATTTACAGAATCAACGCTGGGAACAGCTTTTGTGATCTCATATTAAATTTTCCCCTGAATCCGCCCCTTGGCAAAAATTACTCACATCGTTAAAAAATATTTAATTAGGCTGTAGTTTATACCCAGCTCACTGGGGAAATGTTGGAATTAATATGATTTGCATGAATTCTGTTTCTCTTTTTCTGTCAGAGATTAGTTTTGAATTCAGTTCAGAGGGTCGTTGACACTGCCAAGGACTCACAATCGTGAAGGTCAAACAGGTAGCAAATACTTCCCCTGGGTAGGTCCCCTGAAAAGACAGCTCAAAATTGCTTTTAATTATGGGTTACCTGAAAGGCCACTTGCTGTTTTTATTTCTCCACAGATCCCTGAAACACTGTATGATTGGAAGTTTTAGGTAAACCATTTTATTCCCAACTAAAACAGGCCGGTTTTTGTGTGGAGATAGATAGATGTGCCTGGCTGTGCAATACCCAAATAATTTTCTTAGCTGCTCACTGATTTCTGTGGGTTAGTCACAAAGGAGAAAAGTCTCTTCGCTTTGTACTGGGATATGGATAAAGTAGTCTTACAAGACAGCCAGCCAGCAGAGAGTACATTTTCTACATAGCAATGTATCTGCTTGCTTAATTCTCTCTCACAAGATAAGATACAATGTTTAGTTATGCATTTCCTTGTTTATTCTTCCATGGGTCAGGAAGAAAACCTTAGGGAATTCACAATCCTATGCCATTTTTTTTTCAAAAGAAAATTTAATGGAATATTTAATTAATAATCTAATCAATCAATTAATCTCAGTTACATAAGTGTTGAAATCTAATTCTTTTTCACAGCTATATCAATAAAAGAAGCGAAATGGCTACCCACTTATCAGGATAATAGGAAACTGTTACAGACACAAAGAAAAATTGACATTGTATTAATTCCGCTACACTGGCCCTGAATTTGCCAGTGTTACCAGAGTCTCCTTTGCATCTTGGACGAATTTCAGTTCACTCTCTGGGACTCCCAGATACACCTCTTATGGCATAAGCTTTCCTAATGGTGAGAAAAAGAAGTGATGATTACCTTCTTGTGTGTGTGTGTGTGTGTGTGTTTCTTTTGCCTTTTCCTTTTTTTTTTTTAATTCCCAAAGATTTGGGCTTCGTAGCTCTAAGAAAAGTCAAATTCCAATAGTGAAAGGGCATTTAAACTTTTTGGACATTACCTCTGTCTTTATTGTTGCATTTTAAGTTTAAAAAATATAAACCATCTGCTATCAAAATATGTCAGAGCATACCATGCTGCTGACTAGCCAACTGTTGATGAAGAAATATTTATATTTCAAGTGATTTATATAGGGCTTCTTTCAGCACTGGAAAGATCAGTTTGACCCTTGATTCTAAAAATCATGTGTCAAGTCACTCGCAGGGAATGGATGCCAGGTGTATCTATTGCAATAATGGCCTTACTCAGGAACATGGCAAATGAGGATCAACACATGTTCCTGATTATTCCAAAGTGTTCTAAATTGAAAAAAACTTAAAATTAGAGAAGGGAGGAGAACCGGGATTTTTGAGTACATATATTCTGTTGGACATTGCCATGGTGGTTTACACACACAACCTTATTTAGTCCACAAAATACCTGATAAGGTAAATACAATTACTTCATTTTAAAGTTGAGGAAGATCCAGTTCAAAGAGGCAGAGTAGATAGACCATCTTTTTAATTCGGCCCTTTCTTTTACACAGGAACATACTGAAGCTAGAGAGAATATATAAGCCCCACACAGTAACAGAGTTTGTCTCAAATAAGAGGCTGGAACCCACATCTCCTTCACCTTCTCTCAGGTGTGTCTGAATTTTCCCTAAGACCTCCTGAGACCAGCTCAGACTAGAAAAGGTATTTGTTTTTAAAGATTTATTTATTTATTTGAGAGAGCGCGTGCACACACACGTGTGTGCACTGTGGCAAGAGCAGGGGGAGGGGCAGAGGGAGAGAAGCTAACTCCCCACTGAGTGGGGAGCCCAGTGGAAAGGTTGGATCTTGAGACCCTGAGATCATGACCTGAGCTGTAATGAAGAGTCAAACCCTTAACCAACTGAGCCACCCAGGCAACCTGAAAAGGTGTTAAGTAAAAAACAGCATACCCATTTTCCTTCCACCTTTATTAGTTCATTGTGCATTATTTGTGTTATAGCAAGCCAGTTCAACTCTTTTGCTTTCCTAAGATGCATGCATGTGGCTTTAATAAAATGTTTTACACAACAGGGTAGATGTATACCTTCCCCTCTAGTAGAAGGAAATTCATACAAACAATAGCATATTTACAATATTCTTTTTAATATATAACTTTATTAACAAGTGCCTGCTGTTTGATTTTTTTGAAAAAATCAAGTTGTAAACTTTTACTACAAAATAAAAATGAGGTTCTTAGAACTCTTAACTTGACCAGATAGGAAACAATTTAAAAACCTTTAAAGGTGTATTGAGAAAAACCAGGCTTTAAAAAAAAAAAAGCATTTGTCATTACCAAGAAGAGATGGCTTTAAGGTAAAAAATAAGAACCCCGTGCCACACAGATAATGCAGATAGTTCTAGCTATCTGGTCAGCGGGCAAAAAGCAAGCACTTAATGTCTTCAGCTCCAGTCTCTTGTTCATTATCTTGTTGCTGGAATTTCATGTTCCTTTCTTCTTGGTAGTTGACCAAACCGGATGATGGTAGAGATGGTAAGCCAGCCCTGTTCCACCTCGGGAGGGACAAATCCTCGGCTGGTGAATCGGCTGCTTTTGTGACCTTGCCATCTTGTGGTTTAGGGTTTTCTGGGCATCTGGGCAGGTCACTGAAGTTGCAGCGTACAGGGTGCTGGCACGGAGGTGGCTGCTGACCTCAGGTCTCATCTCGTTGACTTTCCTTGTCTTCTTCACTGCTGTCCTCTCTAGGCGGTCTTTGGCGAGGAGGCCCCCAGCAGCAGGGTGGTCTGTAACCGCCATACATACTCTCACTGGTCTACCTTGTCCTCCTGCACCTGGGTTGGAGGGCCCCCCCAGCATCTCTCCCTGCACGGGAGGGTTGGAAGACTATGGTCGCTGCCCCTCAGCTCTGTACCAGTGGCCACGTGGGAGACATGGCCTGCAGTAGGGCCCGAACTGTGGGGGTCTGGCCTCAGAGCCCTCTCCCACCTGTTCTCCTCTCCCCACTCTCCCTGTGCAGGTAATTCTACTGGGAGTTGCAGCGGGGGGGGGGGGGGGGGGGGCGGGGCGCCGGGGGGGGCCTTTTTGGGGGGGGGGGGGGGGGGTTTTGGGACGGGGGGGGGGGGGGGCGGGGAGGGGGGGGGGGGGGGCCCTGAGACCTGGAGAGCATCTTAATGGTTAGGGTCTGCTGTGTATTTACTGCCTCGCTCTGGAACTCCACCAGAGCCTGTCCCATTTGCTGCCTCCACACCCTTTCTCCTTCCTCCACATCAAACTCCACCATCTCCCTCTCCCACCCTAGGAAGGCATTTCCTGGGGTCCTGGTTCTTTATGGCAGGGGGCGTACAAATACATCTTCCTCAGTGTCATTCCTGGTGATGAAACCATGTAGGTTTCTGACATCATTGAACCATTTTGCTGTTCCCAAAACCTTTGCTGGGATGACCTTCTTGTCTCCCCCTCACCCTGCCACATGCCTCTGATGTGAGAGCTGGGCTGGGGGTGGTTACTGGGTCCCTTGCTTTCGGCACCAGTGGTTCTGCTCTGAGCTCTCTGCAGTCCATTCTCCGCTCCCCACCCAATTCACATATTTATGACTTTTTTTTTAAGATTTTATTTATTTATTTGACAGAGACATAGCGAGAGAGGGAACACAAGCAGAGGGAGTGGGAGAGGGAGAAGCAGGCTTCCCTCGGAGCAGGGAGCCCGATGTGGGGCTCGATCCCAGGACCCTGGGATCATGACCTGAGCCGAAGGCAGACGCCTAACGACTGAGCCACCCAGGCGCCCCTATTTATGACATTCTTGTCTGAATATATGAAAACCAAAAAAATGTGACTTAAAGACAGTGAATGAGAGGGGTGCCCCTGCTTGTGTTCCTGCTCTCACTAACTCTGTCAGATAAATAAATAAAATCTTAAAAAAAAAAAAAAGTGAGTGAGAGAGAACTGTGAAATTGAAGAAATTGTACAAATGCCAGCAGGACGAGGGACATTAACTCAGCCTTGCAAAAGGATGCAGGTGACTCAGGAAGCTGGAAGAATCCTTTTTCATTCAGTGTTTGGCTATTATTGCTGTTTGCTTTTCCTTTCTCCTGTAGCCCCCTTATTTGATGAGCACAAAGCTGCAAGGAGTCCTTGTTTAATCCTCATGTCTAAGGTGGCCCGTCTCAGTGTTTCATCCCGTGGTCTCAGAAAACTGCAGAGTTGTTACATGCCGTTTGCATCCAGTTTTCTATCTATTTGAAAACAAATATCACATCCTGTTTTCATTATGAGCAGGAATAAATTAGGAGAACAGTTCCTGAGAATACAATCTACCTTCCAGGGTCACCAGTTTTCTTATTTAGTGGGTCTGCCCCTACTGCCCTCCCATGGACTCCCCACCGCCCCTCCGCCCCCATCCCTATTCATACTGCTGTGCTCATGAGGCAAAAAATAAGCATAGTATCAAATTCCCGCTGTTTAATCAGGCTGTTTTACAACCAGATGTGCTTGAAGAAGATTATGGTTGAGATACATTGAAAACATGAGTTGTAACAGTTTGGGAAATTTGTAAATATTTTGCAAAATATTGTGCTAGTGGTGGAGCATGTATTGATTTGTCTTATGAATTCTGATTCAGGGTGAAAGAGTAGACATGGGTAATTATTATCATGATGGCTACCATTTATTAACTGCCTGTTGTATGCCAAGCACATTACTCACCTCAACAACCCTAAGTAGCAAAATCCCCATTTGACAGGTGAGAAAATGGAGGCTTGGCAAGGTGAAGCAAGCTCTTCAGGCTCGCACAGACATTGACATAGCTAGGTTTTAAACCCTGGCCTTTCCAAGTCCAGTCAATGCAATGTCTCAAAGCAGAACCCTGGAAAGTGAGGCAGAAGCGATTCCCGGCCCTGATCGATCCCCTTCAAGTTCAGGATCTAAGGTCTTCTCTCTAACTTACACTGATAATAACCCAGGGTTTCAGAGAGGAGAGAGGCAACATACCAGAAAGCGTTTTGAGATCAGCAGTTTAATCAAATCAACAAATATTTATTGAGCACAGTGCTAGGTTTCTTGGAGACTATAAAGATAAATAAGAGATCATCCCAGACCCTAAGAAGCCTGCAGTCTAGAAAAGGGTTTCATAATAAGTGTGCCGATAGCTCAGTAGCTAAGTGTTCTGTTCCTTCAGTTCCTGGAACAAGTCATTTCTAGTTCTTCTACAAGTATGACATTTTTAAGACTGGAGATGAACACTGGTTAGAGAACATTCTCCTACAGCACACGTTCAATTGTTTTAGGAAAGAGCGAGAACGAAGGAGTCAGTACATATTTTATCCGTCCCCACATTAATACCTCCCCAGACCAGTTCCTGATGACTCCACACTGTTCTGGCCGTGAATGGCAAAAATAGTCCCCAGAGATATAGTTTGCACATGAAATTGTCCAAATACACATTAATTATGTACATTATGTAAAAAGATAATAGTATTACCTGTCCAATGGGGGGTGGGAGGGAGCACATCTTTGCGGATAACATTCTGTTCCAGCTGAGGAATGTCAGACTGACTGCAGGAGGGGAGAGAAATGCTGACTTTGCCAACCAAAGATTGCCTCTCACTCTGAAGTGCACACTCCTCCAAGCTCCTACAAAGCTTAAGTATCGATTTTCTGGGATGCCAACTACACTGCTTTCCCGTTCCTCGGCCTGAAAAGGCAGTGAGCCTCGCGTGAGCTTGCTGTCACTGTTTCTTTCACCTTCGAGGCTTCCACTCTGATGTGAGTAGATGCTGTAGAAATCGAGGGAAATTCTGTATGTACTTCAATCATGTTATGGCTGTTAGCTAATTCACTCTTGATCCCCACCCTAGGAAGCAGGGATTATCTCTCACAATGACGAGTTATAAAATGGAGAGACAGAAAAGGTACAGTACCTCGTCCGCCCTCATTCCAAGAATCAGTGGTGACAAGGGAGGGGGCAAGGAAAACAGACTTCTGCTGCCCAGGCTAATGCTCAAGACAGTAGTTCATGTTATGCCTTTAGACGTTCATAGTATCACCTTAACGTTGTCTCTCCATTTCTGTCCTTTCCTTCTATTCCCAAAACTCTGCTTCCAGATACCCCAACGTACTGTACCAGGGCACCAAGTCAAGGACTATGGTTCTCACACTACTACTCCCAATACCACTTTTTCTTTCAAGCCAAACCTTTTCAAAAGACCAAAATCAAAACACACCAACATAGAGCTGTTCTAGTTGGAAAGTGATTGGGTAGCACCTCAAAGGTACCTCAGGGGCTCCTTCAATTGGCTCCAAGGCTCTGTAGATTCCCTCATCCTCTACCATGCCAAGGAGAAGTTGAGGAGGGAGATTATGCTTTTCATCAGAGTCTCAAAGGCTCCATGATCTCAGAAAGGTCTAGGGTATTTATCTTTCTGTTCAACACGAAACTCATGATCATCTCCCACTTACCGTACTTTATTAATGTGCTTCTGCATCAGACTCAAATGGCTTTGTTGAGGTTCTAATGACTGTGCCACAGTTTTGATTGAAAGTCCCGGCTGATCAGACTTGATAGCCCAAGCCTGGGCTTCTGTTAATATGATAAATGGAGAAGCAAAATCAATAAGCCACCATATTACTCTGGGATTCAAACCCTTGAAATCTGCTCATTTCTCAGTACAGTTGCAATGCTATTTATTCACTTGCTCAACATAAAGGGAATACCTACTATGTACAGGGATGGTACCAGGGAATTAGACAGAAACGGCTTCTGCCCTCAGGAAGCTTACTTCAATGAATTAACAGATGGTTATGCTCACTGATCACTCAATATATGCCATATGCTTTGTTTGGCACATTGCATGCGTTATCTTATTTAATTTGACAACAGCTAGGTAGATAACCATTATTTACCTGTATTTTATAGTTGAGAAAACAGTAGAGTAACTTACCCAAGGTGGGAAATGGTTTTGATCCCAGGCCATGTGCCATTCCTAACCAATAGTCTCCATTAGAAGCATGGAAAAGTACATATTAAAAAACCTTCTGAAACCTAGCCCACTTTGCATATACCATTAGTCATTAAACTGCAGCCGGCTATCCTGAATGCCTGACCAAATGCTTTTGGTCCAGGTAACATGCCCTTCTTGTCTGGCTCTCCTGGAAGGTGCCTCTTTAAATGTTCAGCAGAAAAGGCAGGAACTCATCAGTCTCAGCTAGGGGACTTTATTTCTAAATGATGCAATTAAAACTAGAACAAGAGACTCTGTAATTGTGGACAGTCACCCATAGCCATTAGATAGTATGAAAGGGCTGGCTGTAAATTCAGCTAATAGATTACCAGAAAACGTACCTTCAACAATCTCGATTTCATCTTAAGGAAGCAAGAAGGAAGCATTACAGGAATAATGACTCATTAGTGACTTGAAATTGGGATTATTTGACTTTGTTTTGTGTCCATAGATATGTAAGGCTGATGAGACACTAGATGCTGAGAAAATCAAGGGGATGGTCAATGTTGGAAACCAAAAGACTTCTTCCCAGGGATAAAGGAACCAAGGGAGCTTCACTAACTTGAAAACCTCTGAATGTTTGGCATGCGGGTTTGAGATCACCCCAGCTCCTCCCTGGTTCTCTAGAAGCTCAGAGAAGAGCTGGAGTGTGCCACATGGAGGAAATGGATAAGTCAAGGATAAGCAAAATTACAAGAGGGATAGCCCTTCTACTATCCTAGGAGCCTAGGAGGAAAATACATACCTGGGTGCTAGTAAAAATGGATGCAGTTTGCCCATTGCTTAGGTGATGCCTAGTGGGTGAGCTAAGAAGACACACTGCATACTCTGATGAAGTCCCAGATCCTCAGGAAAGAGAACAGGTAGGAGCTTACCAGTCTCTAGCAGTTAAGGCTGCCAGGTCCCAACCATCTCCATCAGTTTATTCCTGAGCTTTTATTCATCAGAATTCATTCCAAAACACTAAAACTATTGCCCTTGAGGCTTTCATGTTCTTTCGTGGATAAAGAAGACTGCAGCTGAGTCTTCACAAAAGTTGTCCATGAAATCCTTGAGTCATCCTTGTTTTGATTTGGTTTTGTGTTTTTATATTCCTCTCGGTATGGATAGCATGAAAATTTCAATTTGCAAAAGGATTTAATCAACAGCAAATGTTTTGAATCAGATTAAAACCCGAATACTTTAAGAGCTATGTGTTTATTCTGTCCTGCTGGGCGCAGTCACTTTATCTTGCTTCTGAAGGGCAATGCAAAGCCGTAGCTGCGCTAATGAATTGCTTGCAACACGCAGGTATGTTAGTGGTTAATAGTGATGAATGTTTACCTTAAAAATCCTGGGTTCTTCCTGAGAATGTTCCCCCTTCTCCTTGACACGTCAAAAATGGGAAATCATCTCTGAGACTGTTTTATTTGTCTGTGTTTTCAGGACAGCACATTTACATACTCGCGAAGGCAATCAATATAAGCAAGCCCAGGTCTTCCAAGAATCCTTAATTATATGTCTAAGAATGCATATGTATTCGCATGTAATACTTGTGTTTCTGCAGTGTTTCCCCCCCCAACCTTTTTGAGCTGACATGTGCTAAGACTCTTTGAAAGTGGTAAAATCGAGAGTGTAACAGGCAAATGCACAATGAGTTGTTAAATGTGATGGCAAAATAAAAAATTTTTAAAAAGCTTCAGTCAGTATGATCAGTTAAAAAAAAAAAAAAAAGACAGCTAGCAAACTGTCTATCATGTGATGAAATTTGACAGTAGGGATTATGGCTTTGATGGACCAGAACAGCTAATAGAAGAAGCTGACATTTTTGAAACCCTGCTAATTAAGGGTTCCTTCCTTAATATTAAAATAAAGTCTTTGTCTGGGTTTTATGGTTGGAGAATCAGGTGTTTTCATTAATATATGCCAGTCAGTCTTAATAAGCTTGGAGGGCAGAGGAAGTTATTATTGAGTGACCTTCTACAAAATAAGCATGTTGCTAAGGGCTCTAACCCTGCCCTGTTCAGACTGATGAATCTCATTTCCAATGCAAAAGCTTCACAAGAAATCCAAGTATTCTCTGTGCAATCACAGAAAATAATCCTTGTGTCTCTTGTAATGTCCAGAATTGCCACTTACTACACTACTACTGTACAATGAATATTACAATACATATTATTTTTCTAGCACAATTGTCTACATTTCTGAATTGCCCAGAATAGAAAAACTTATTGTGAAGACACTTGTATTGAAAAGTCAGCTCATTTTAATACTTTTCAAATAGTCATCTACTCTGTTCATGAATTATAATGCTCCAAATACATCTGACAATACTGGCTTTGAAAAGGAGATATGTCTATATTATTACATATTCATTTTCAAATAGATTTCAAACAGATTTTAAACCATTCATTGAAATTCATTGAAATGATAAATTCACAGTTGGATTTTGATTGACTCTTAATCCAATTTTACTTCTGATAAGTTTCACCCCTCCCTTCCCACCCACCCCCAGCCTTTCTCAACCAATATATTTTTTTGTTCTGCTATTGGTTTTTAAAGCAAAACTGATGGGATAGGGTAAAACTTGAAGGTTTTGATAACTATATGTAAAGCTTGTCAAATGAATTGGTAAATTCAGTTCAAATCAGTAAAGGCCCACCCTACAGGTGATTTGTCTGGCTAATTTCCAGTATACCCATGTTTCTCTGTAGAAGCAGATGTGTATTACAAATATCGGTTGATTCACACCCAGAGCAAAAGTTTGAAAGGGCTTTCAGTTACTGAGCCATAGAACCATCTCTAAATAACCTGGAAATATGCAGATAGCTAAGGTAGTTGGTGTTGGGATAATAGATCAAATCCCTTGAGAGTTTGTGGTTGCCCAGCATGAACCAGCTGCTCCTTATCTTGAGCTCTTTCTGTCTGTCCTAGGTGGAGAAGTTGGGTAATACCTCTGCTGGGGATTGTATGGTCAGGTAAAAAGACAACAAACCTATTTAAGTCTCTTTGGAGAAGGAAGGAGCTAGATTAAAAACCATCCATCATAAAAACTGAGTTGATTACAGCATGCTAAGTATTGGAACAAATGAGACAAGGATCTTGGATTCAGGGCTTTAGCATGCGGGACAAGAAGTTCAAACTGGCGATTATTTCAGCCCTAGGTTTATAGGAGTCCGTTGTGTTTGAGATGCACACTCGAGAAGAAAAACAAGATATGACATTTCCTGTAAATGACTTATTGAAGCTGTTTTTCAGTAGTTTAAAAGGGAAAAATAAAAAGGTTAATGAAGACTAGCACAGATCTATCTCCTTAGGGCCCAAATCCATCATCTAGTGTTTACTGAGCCTCTACCGAATGCTTCCCACTGTCCTGGGCTTGTGTAGCCCACCACCCCTGCCCTTCTGAGCTTCAGTGCAGTTAGAACCCCATGGTGTCTTGGACAACTCCCTTTTTGTCACCTGTCCTTTCTAATTTTCTTCTCTATGTAGAACCAGCAGAGGAGTTGCCCTCCCAGACAGTTTGACGGGGAGTGACCTTTAATGCTCAAATTACAACTTACTCGTATACTATGTTGTGCTGTCAGATATCTTTGTCATATCATTTAACTCTGCAAATGTTTGCCCTGTCACTTCAAAGTGGGTTGTAAGCTCCTGGGGAGCCGGTGCTAAGTTTTAATGTTTCTTTTTATGCCCATAATCCAAATTCAGTGTCTTACAGAGAGCAGATGACTGATAAATACTTGATCGACTAAAGTCTTTAAATAGATTAAATCTAAAAATTCAGTCCTTTTATTCTAAAGACAGTCCTCTATGTCTGTTTTTTATTCTCTCACACCTCTTTAATAGCAATTCCATGGTATTCTAATACTTCATGTTCTTCCACTCCAGAAGAGTAGTGGTTCTAGAGCAACAGTATCCAGTAGAAATATGCTACAAACCACATGTGTAACTTTAAAAAGTAAAAATAAGCAAGAGAGATGGATTTTAATAATTATTGTATTTAATCTTTCGAAAATATTTTAATATGTGACAATATAAAATATATTGCAATCTTTTAATTTTTTACACTAAGTCTGAAACCTAGTGTCATTTTGCCCTTATAGAATATTCTAATTAAGACTAGCCACATGTGGCTACCCTATTGGACTACCCAGCTCTAAAGACTATTCATGGATAAACTCCCGGGGTGTATGAAAGCCCTAAAATAAAATGCTAAATTGTGTGTTGTCAGAGCATCTTTCTGGTGACACAGAAGAAAAGATTTTTATCAGATTCCCAAAAAGGTTTATTTCCCCCACCACCATCAAACTCCTACCCTCAAATATCTTAAGAAACACAGCACTGCTTTTAGCCCGTGGAATGACTCCTTTTCTCTACTTGCCAGGTCTATTTACATTCCCTATTCTAACAAGACTAACTCACAGTCTGTTATTAAACAGTTGTGAATTTAACTTATTCCTTTAAAATAGCACCTAGAGACTGCTCAGGGTATTGACTCGTTTCATAGAAAATAACCTCAAACACTACCACAGTTGGTAGTTACAACAGCCAAAATAAAATAGAAGTATATCAGGCCTTTCTCTTACGGTAATTGACTAGGAATAAAGGATACACTAGACCTATGTGCCCACATGGCTTTCAGGAAGTTCCTAAGATGCACTAAAACATGTCAATAGGAAGTGTTCGGGAAGGGTCATTAATTGATCACAGCACAGAGCGTTTTATTCCTTCTTGTTCTCTTCGTTGGGTTATAAACTCCAGGTTAACTTGACACCCACTTCCTGCAATGGCTAAAATGTTTTTGTATACCTTGTGATCTTCTTGGATGAGATTTTTCAAGACCCCTCACAGTGACCTGGAGGAGGAGAGCTGGTGGATGCAAAGATAGCAGCTATGGCATGACCTAAATCAGGGAAACCAAGATGTCAGTGGAACAAGCTCCTCCTTTTGTTTTGCTTTCTCTTAAACATGACGCTCTCTTGAGGTCTACAGACAAATTCTCTTTCTTAAACCTTTCTAGTTTTGTTTTGTTTTTGTTTTTGTTTTTTGTCATTCTTGTTCTTCTCCCAACAGCATCACTTAAACATTGGGACTTAGCTCCTGGTGAGGGCTTCGGTCATAGAGTAGCCCCTTTGAAAACAATCAGGTATGATTAACTCTATTATTTGTACGCATGAAACATATCCAGAGTTTTAGTCACATAAGCCACATTGTTTCTCTAGGACTAGAATAAAATAATCATGTGTTAACTTTCAAAACACAAATGGAAAAGGCAACTCCATAATGACTAGTGTTGTCCTTATCCATTTACCTTTCTTGAAAATAAAAGGGCTGTTTAGAATTAGGGCAAAATTTCGATTTCAATCTTAACTTATAAGCATTTTCTACTTTTTCTTATTCACATGACCAAAGAAGAAGGACAAAATTCACTGTTAGAATAACAAAAACAATTAAACAAGAATGAAGATATATTGATACTGAAGTCTGGCTATGCATAACATGCATCTCAATGTGTATCTAGATTTAAATGACAAATATTGAACCATGTAAAATTTGAGGATAATGGATTAACTATGCCAATATCAAGTATTTTATGTTGATTGGTTTCCTTACTACCAAGGTAATCAAGCTTTGAAAGCGACATCTTACTGTTTGTTTGATCTTCAGAGAAGAGAGTTTGACTTCAGTTTCTTTTTAAGATTCTTCATCTTTCTTGGCATCATTTCACTTTTGACTATGTTGTAACCTCCAATTGCATCCTTTTTTCCTTCCCAGCACTGTGATAAATACTAAAAAATCCTTTTTTCCTTCCCAGCACTATAGAGCCTTTTCTGCTCTACAGACAGTTTAAAACTATAGGAACCTTATAAAGCGAGGTTTTAAAATTTCTTGATTTAGGGGCACCTGGGTGGCTCAGTTGGTTGAACGACTGCCCTCGGCTCAGGTCATGATCCTGGAGTCCCTGGATCGAGTCCCGCATCGGGCTTCCTGCTCGGCAGGGAGTCTGCTTCGTCCTCTGACCCTATCCCCTCTCAGGTGTTCTCTCTCTCTCATTCTCTCTCTCTCAAATAAATAAATAAAATCTTTAAAAAAAAAATTTCTTGATTTAGTCACTTTCACAAATCCTTGGGCTCATTCCTGTGATGTAATATCCCTTCAGTATTACAGCATTCTCTAGGTTCTTCTTTCAACCAGTGTCTCTTAATGAAAGGAAAAGGATATTGACATATCAAAACTATTTTAAAACCACTGCCTTCATAATACGGGGTGATGGAGAAATACCAGAACTATAGGACCACAAGAAAAAATGAAATACAGTATATAACTTATTTCTTAAGCAGAAAAAAAATGGGGGAGACTTCGAAGTCCCGATTTCTTTTATACCCAGGCTATTTCTAGAAGTATTCAAATATGCTCAATTGTAGTCTGAGTAATGATCCAGCTAACACTTCTGAATATTTAACATTCAGCATCCTTGATCAATTCAGCTATTGGGAATGATAGTCATAAAAGCAGCGTAGTGTTCCATAGAACTATGCCTAAATTCAAAGCAGTATCTGCAATCTGTTCTTTGTTTCCTCTTGTGTTCCATTTCTCCTACAGCTTTTTTCTTTTTCTTCTCCGAGAACTAGGAAATCCACTGGAATTATCTTCTGGCACTTCTTAATCAAAGTTCAGAACTGGTTATGCAATATTCTCTTTGGATACTGTGGTTGCACATTCTCAAGTCGGGCACTCCAAGGGTTCTAGAAAAGTATACAAAAATACACCAACAGAGAAGTACTTGGCCTCACTGATTCCCAAAGGAGTTGAAATGTTTATTTCTGAAGATAAACACATGATATGGTATCTTTTAGCTCAAATTCTTCTAAGGGAAGGCTCTGTTAACATAGCTGTGAGAAGAGAGTTGGATTCATTTTCTTATTTGATGACATTGAAAGGATTTTTCATTCTGCCTCATCGTTCTGATATAGAACCTTTCTTTCTTCTTGTTCTACTAATTTATACATGTATTTCTGTAACAGACCCAATGCTTTTATGCGTTTTTCTTCAGATAAGTCAGCAAATACATAGAATGAGACAGAGCAGTAAAGAACATCAAGTTTCTGTCAAAACAGTTCATAAATATTCAGTAGAGTTCTGCAATATGTAGGAAGTTATGAAGATGGCATTAAGATACCAGTAAATCCAAAGAAAACCTATGCTAATCAAGCGATCACATCTTATTATATTTTATTCTTTTATCACTTTATTATCCCTCAATAATATAAACGTGACCCCAAAAAAACTACAAATCCTAACCTGCCATGCTGAGATAGAATTTCCATCTTATCCTGGGTCAGGATTTTCTAACCAGGGTCTTAACAGTGGATCTGAAAGCCTAACCTGGGAGTTCGTCTTCCAAACGGCTTGCCACTAACATCGTCCTCTCTCAGGTCTGACCTTCTATCACAATATGACTGGCATCCCTGTAGGAGCAGGGCCCAGCTGCAAAGGACTCTGGGAAAAGGGCTGAACCCACAGTGCCTCCAAGTCCTCCCGCAATCTCAATGCCCTCAAAAACAAACAAACAAACAAAATCCTATAAAAGACTTAGGAAATTATACCTTAAATGGCAGCTTTTGAATGATATTTTTTGTGTGATCAAAATGAACAATGCATTAAAGAAATAGGCCTTATGATCTTTCTTTATAAAAGTATCTTTCTCAAGTTGCTCCAGTGTGGAGAGGACTGACAACATTGCTGCCTGTTCCTCATTTGTACCTAACCATCTCAATCGAAGGAGCACTGGATGCAATGAGTTGCAGTGTTACGTTGCTGTAGTTAAAAAGTATTTGCTCACCCCAGGGGGCCAAGCAAAGGCTATTGACATGCTTGCTTGATGTATGAAAAGACAAATTAGTCCCCCATCCTATCTACCAGCAGGGTACAGTGACCCTACATGGAAAAGTCAACTCAAACCACTGTATAATATATTTACATTTTTTTTTCCTGGGAAACTTCAGAGTTACCAAATCAACTGTGTCTAGTGTGCAAATTGCATGCAAGCTAACAGAATGTGAATTAAAGTCGGGGAAAGCCATGGTTTAGCTTGACTATGCAGATGGCACTCGTGGCTACAGTCTGTTCTGGAGGAATCTGTGGTAGGTAGCCTGAGTGGGGAGCACAGGGAGAAAGGAGTTTAGACTAAATGACTGCTTATTACTCATTGCCTGTCTCCTGCCCCTGTACATTCTCAGCAGTTTTCCAATACACTAAGCAATGTGAGAGAGTAATTTCTCTCCGTGTCACGGGAGTAGAGGGAGATCCAGGGAGCAATGTTGGAGAGACAACTCGAAGTCCCATGGGTCTGTATACAATACATGTATAAATTAGTAGAACAAGAAGAAAGAAAGGTTCTATATCAGAACGATGAGGCAGAATGAAAATAAACACAACATGTTTGGGTTTTTTTAGCACCACATAAGGTGATTGGACTTACTATAAAATGAAGAGGGTCTTATATTTGCCTTACCATCCAGCTTGCACCAATCAGAAGAACACAGTATTAAGTGGAGAAAGGCTATATACCTTTCCATTATGTAGATCCTAATCAACATAAAATGAAATTTCTCCAAAGTTCTGTTAATTTGAAGGGATGGTTAGGAAATAATTTTTATGAAATTCTGTGAACATTTTGATAACCAACTAGCCACAGTTCTGCCGTAGATTGCAGAGAGGGGGTTACAAAAGATGGCCGTATTAAAGAGTGCCTTAAAACCTTTTCTTTCCCTGCAGTTGGCTTTTATAGAAGGTCGAGGTCTCCATGCATTCAACAAATACTTATTGGGGAAATAAGTCATGGTGCTATATTGTAACTCATTTTACAGGACAAATAATGTTATAATAATAATGCCATGAGGGGTGCCTGGGTGGCTCAGTTGTTAAGCATCTGCCGTTGGCTCAGGTCATGATCCCAGGGTCCTAGGATTGAGTCCCCCATCCAGCTCCCTGCTCAGCAGGGAGTCTGCTTCTCCTTCTTCCTCTACCCCTCCCCCCTGCTCGTGCTCTCTCTCTCTCTCTCTCTCTCTCTCTCAAAAAGAAAAAAAATAATAATAATGCCAGGAATAATATAAAAGAACCAACCTAAACTTGTCCAAATCAAGCACAGATAAAGCAAAATTCTTTTTAGGTCTAAATATCTATCTTTTATGCACTCAGCAAACACTTGTGATAGACCTACTGTGTAGGAGACACTAGTCCTAGTTCTTATCAGGCAAGTTTTGGAAGACTTGGTAACATTGGATTGGAGCTCTGTTTATTTTTCCTATTTCAAGGTAGCATGAAGTCATGTCTGTTCATCAAGTGAAAGATCCCCATTCTTGGTTCCTGCAGTGTACTTTGAGGTGCAGAATTTAGTGGCAGGTGAATTCTAAACAGTCTTCCTAAGAGAGAAAAATCAGACAAGGGGTAAGAAAAGTGGTTAACTGAGAGTTTGCCAACTGGGCTGATAGCCCTACTTCTACCAGCAAGCAGCTGGGTAAATTTGAACAAGCACTTTTAACTTCTCACCTATTAAATAAGAGGGCGTTCGTGGATGGTTTTTAAGGTCTCTCCCAGCTCTAAAATCTAAGAAAGTGAAGTGAAAAGCAGTGCGAGGAATGTTGAAAGTGCTAGACAAATGTAAAAAGTGAGGAAGAAGAGGAGGAGGACCCTGGGCTCAGAGACTTTTGTCCATCCCCATGTCTATCTCCCTTTAGTATACCTGCTTTCGTGCCCTTTTTTGGCCTGAGAGATGAGGGCCAAGCATCCTCAGGCCTGGCGTTGGGCGGGCTGCCTGCCCTCACCCTCCTTCCACCCTGGTGCTCAGAGTTCTTTCCTGAATAAAAGTGAAGCCCAAGGGTGGAGGAGCTCAGAGGTCCCTGCTCGCTCCGCCTCCCTGACTGCAGACGTGTTCTCCAAGAAGCGGTAGGATGACAAGGCAGACTTTGAACCAAATGCTACCTCCACTGTTAGCCACTTCTATTCAAGTTCTCCTGTAGAAGAGGGCATCAGAACAGTTCAAAAGAGTGTGTGTTATGAGAATTAATCCAAGAAAAGTATGGAAAGTACTCATACACAGCAGTGGATAGCCCCCCGGAGTGTTCCTGGTGTAGTTGGGGCTCAAAGCGTGCATCACGCCTGCCACACCCTCTGATCAAAGCCACGTCCCAAAGCCACCACCCAAACCCTCACCGTAGTTATGTAGGAGTGTGCATGTCTGGGGGTCACCCATTCTCATCCACCAAACACTGTTTGGCGGATGCAGCAAGCATCGTGTTGCTTCTTTCTTAAAAAGTGATTTCCTCTGTATGGTTTCACTAGATTTTCAAAACCAGGCTCTGAGGCAGGTAGAGAAAGTCTTGTTTTCAGCTCAGCTCTCGGGCCACTGCCTTACACCGTTCCCATGGAGGGTGCCCCCCGCCCGCCCCGAGTCACACAGAGCAGCCGTACTGCCCAGCCCAGGGAGGTTAAGTGAATGGCACAAGGTCACACAGCAGAGGAGGAAAACATTCTGATCTCCAAGCCAAGTTACGACCCCAAGTAGTTCGTGCCTTCCCCTCTGCCGTGTGACCTTGAGTATAGCACACGCAGAAAGACCGTGGTAGAATCAAATTCTCAGTGTCAGCCTTTCTGTCCACTATTAGACTCTGGGGTACCTGGTGGAAGATCCCTTGAGGGCATTGGGGGGGATGTGATGTGGCCTCAGTTTTGCTCTAGATGTGTATACTTGGGCCATTATATGATGGAAAGGAAATGCCTGCATAAGCGAGCCAAGCAGGCTGTGGAGACAGGGGCCTACTCCTCCTCGCCGCCGTTAAGACTGGCTTACATGAATATTCAATAGCCAGCACCCCTAAAAAATCTATTAATCTCCCACCTGTGTTGTCATCTTATCACAATCTGTAGTCTGTGCCAAAAGGCACATTGCAGTATTAAAGGAAGACTCGGAGAGAAGTGACAACAATATTAAAGTGCTGCCATTGGACCCGCTGCAGAATGCCAGTGACTTTCTCATATTCACTAATCCCCAAACAAAATAACCATCAAGAAATATTAAAACACACATTTTATTAGTTTCATTTAATTTCTTAATTGCTCAAAGTCAGTTTACCCATTTATTGCTGTGTGAAATGCTTAGAGGCAAGGCGCACATTAAAGGGATTATTTCCATGTAATCCCTCCCTCCCAGAGGGTAGGAACTGATCACTTATGAATCCTGATTTACGCTCTGTAACAATATCAAATGGAGGAAATAGTTATTGTAAAATGATAGAGTCAGTAGTCGGGTAATACGGTAGGAGAGTGTAATTTAATAGCAAAGAGAAAGTACCTCATTTTCGGTAAAAGTTATGCGAGCCTTTTTCAGGAATAGCTATTAACCAAACTGAATTTAGCCTCCCATTTTTCTGGCTCTCCCTCTGTTAATTGATAGATGTTGAAGATGTGTAGCCTGTTACGATTTTAATCAAATGGTGTCTGGGAGTAGATGTGATCATTTTACTGGGACTTGGAGTTCTGGGGATAATAATTGCTCTGGGTATTATGCTCTCTGTGACAGTTCGCCCACTGCCAGGCTTCCTTCTTGGAAGCAAACGAGTGCAGGCTCTCAGGTGGAATTTGGAGGGATGCTGCACATTACGCAGGAAAGGGAGAGGAGGTAGGAAGGAGTGCTAGGTAAACATCCAGCAAGAAACTTCTGATAGTCTGAACTTCTGGCACTGGGGTACATCAGAGCTGGCCTGAGACCATGAAACTCCCACCCATCAGGGACCTGGGAAAGAGCTTTTTCTTTTTCTGTTGTTGACACACCTGTCCCGGTCGTAGTACCTTGAACCCCGCATTATTTTAGGAGCGTTATTGCTCTTCTTGGAAGAAGGTAAGAATTATACCATCAGAAGAGCACAGAGATAAGGCCAGTCCCTTAGACAGCAGGCACCCTAGACAGGGGCCTTGCCTGACAGCCTAGAAATAGGCCTGCCTTCACTGCAGGCTGACCCTCTTCTGATACTTGATATTCACTCTCTACCTTTAGAATCCGCCTGATACAAAGAGTATACCAAATAAAACATTTTTTTCAGGCCCTCAAGGAGATTTGTACCATGTATCTTATTAGATTGAAGGCAAAACAAGCTGATACTAGCAGAAAAAAAAAAGGCTGGTTCAGACCCCAGCTGACCTCTTCTGCATGGAAAATTCTCCATATGATTACCGAGCTAATGAGTAATATTTAATGAAAACATTATGCCTTTGCATATATTTGTAAGCAGCACTTCTTTCGCCTAAATTTACATAGAAATAAGCTGATATGTGTAAATACACATCTTGGAATTTGGTGTATTCTAAGGAAAATACTCCCCGCTATCTCCGGCTGTTTCTATACAAAGCCCAAACTTCTCAATAAGAAAACCATAGAATTCAGTCAGTCATCCGGTTGACACGAAACATGCGAGTATTTGATGATGCATGGACAAAACAGCTGAACGCCGGGCAGGCTCCTCCACATTTCACAGAGTGTTTTGGCTTTATGCAAACAACGATATATGAGAAAAAAAACTGGGCTAAACAATTGCTAAATAAATACGTACCCCCCCACACACACACACACACAAATCTTTCACCTCGAAGAATCCTTCAGCATTTAAGGATAAAGACTCAGAACTAGGATTGTTGCTGGGGTCTGCATCTGTTTCCTTTTCTGCTCCAGATCTGAGTCACAGGGGTGCTGAATTTGAGAACAGAAGAGCCGTTGACACCTTTCTCTCCCACCCTTTCTCTTCCCCCTCTAGGTGGAGCTGACAGGCAGTAGCGTCTTTGACTATGTCCACCCGGGGGACCACGTGGAGATGGCAGAGCAGCTGGGCATGAAGCTCCCGCCCGGGCGGGGTCTCCTCTCGCAGGGCACTGCTGAGGACGGAGCCAGCTCCGCATCGTCCTCCTCACAGTCGGAGACCCCTGAGCCAGGTGGGAATTGCAATCCCAACATGTGGGATGGTGGGCAGGACCTTTGCCAATGACTGCACTCGAGTTGCCAGTGTGAAGAGACTATAAATAGGTCTAATGGTATTTAACAATTCCATGCAGCTTTCTGTCCCGTGCAGTAATTAAATAAGGAAGAGATTTGAAAATAAGGAGACATTTTAATAAGTATAATCCAGAGATCTAATTTCAGTTGAACAATACATAGAGAAGGTACTAGTTCTTTTAGTTCCTCTTTCAAATTACTAGAGGGAAAAGGTTCAGATTTGGAAAGCCCTCTTCTTTGTATTGTTACTGTGGCTAAATGCAATGCATTTATTTATTATTCACCAAAATCTATGATAAAGGCTTCTTGACTATTAGCTTGTAGATAATTAAAAATATTAGGGACTTGCAGAAATCTTGGTTTCTTTTTTTTCTTTTTCTTTTTTTGTAAGCATCAGAAGGTACTTGAAAGATGTGAACAGATAAATTAAGGCTAAAAAGAAAACAGAAATGGCTACATTTTAAACTGCCTTTCCACCCTCAGTATTTAATTAGATCAATTGTATAGAGGAATGAACAGAGGTGACATTCCTCATTGGGATTCCTTCCAGGATTCTTATAGACTTTGCATTCAGAATGTTCCCATTTTCATTGTGTTGTACTGATGATAATTTAAGTATTAGGGGAAAATCCATTTATAAATTAAACAAAATGACTTGATATCCATCAGTCCCCTAGTTCATCAAGCTGTTCAAACACGGGGAAGATTGGCTGGTCGGCCTGGGTCTTCCGAGAGCGCTGGTAATTAGATCTGCGAAGGATTTATTCTTTGCTGATTGGGGCTTTAAATTAATTGAAGTTCCACATTTGTGGTTTTGTCCTTTTTGTACTTTTTTAGAGGAGATATTTCATATTCTTGTGTGGTGGAGTGCTTGGCCAAGCAGCAGTGGTTTAAATGTTAATTTTTCTCATGAGAAGTTTAAGATTTTTAATGAATCAGGGCCTGATTTGAAGTGCAAAGTTTTATTTGCTTACTTGGGAAATTATTTTTGCACTCCTTAAAGATGCTTGTACTTTACTTGACATGTTGTTTTAAAACAGATTTGCAACACAAACTCATTTTATAGAAAGAAAAGTGGAAAAAACCTGCCTTAAGATTAATACTAAAATGATCCTAAGAAAATACTTAAATTTGGCCTGCTTAAAAATAATCACAGTATGTTTGCTCACACAGATGCGAAAAAAAAAAAACATATTTGCCTTTTTGGAAATATTTTAATTCCATCTAAAACCAATTCATGTTTCCTCGTGTAAGTTAACTGCAGCTTCTAGGGCATAATTCTGCAACATTGGTGAGCATCTTTCTCCAGTGAGCACCAGGCATGAGAAGAGAGAGTATTTAAGACTACTCTTTACCATTTAAAAATGAAAATAATTTTGTTCCCGGGGAAGTCTTGTCTTCTGTTGCTCACTGACTTCGCTGAATAGATGTCAGTGAGATCGTTGAAACTGCATTTCATCATGAAAATATTCATATCTGGGCAGATTTGAGAAACAGCACATGAAAATAGTTTTTACTCTTTCCTGGATTAGGGAACCTGGATTGCTCATACTCCTCAACACTCAATGTATAAGAATTCAAGTTTATAAAACCCTCATTGTTTCCCTGACTCACAAACTCTCAAGTGTAGATGATCTCCAACCTTCGACCAGGGAAGCCAACCCTCTATGTCAAAGCCCACAGCTAACCTTCCAGCAGAACCACCCCAATGGGAAGTTCAGAAACCTCAAGGCTGCCTGTTCCATTGGCGAACAGCTCTGAGAGAAAAGTTCTCTGAATATGGAGCCAAAATCTAAGTTTGCTGCAATGTCTCCTCACTGATCCCAGGTCTGTCCTCTGGGATCTTATTTCAGCTCTACTCCTTCCTCTCCATCCTAGCCTCTCAAATACATGAAGTCAGATATACCAAATTCTCCCTCCCTCCTGCCTTCCTTCTCCTTTGCAGGTCAAACAGCCCTTCATCTGACAACCATTATTCAATGGCATGTTCCTGAGACCGCCAGCCGTTCCTCAGTTTGTTAGTGACCCTCTAAGAATATGGTTCTGAGAACTCCCATGCAGCCCTCTGGATGTATTCGGACTAGTACAAAGCAGAGGGACCGTCTCCTCTCTCGGTGACCAGATCACACCGTTGAGCTTGATCTCTCCCCAAACACATGTTAAGGGTAACTTGTCACTTGGAAAAGACTTTGATCGGGAGAAAAAAATCCACAGCCTGTAAACCAGTTCTGCTGGGATATGGTAAGCTAGAGTCAAAATCAAACTGGTTAAGATTGATTATAAGAACTCTGATCAATCCCGTGCCTTCCAGGAGGCTCCAGGATGCATAAAACAGTTCTAGGCACACTGTGAGGAGAATGGCGTATCTCCTTTAAAGCTACTCTGTCATTCAGTATTGAAGTATGGTTGACAATTTACTTGAGTTTCTTTCCCCTGCCCTCCCAGCCTTCCTGGAGCCATCATAACTAGTAAAATTGAAAATTCTGCTTTCTACATTTCTTAGCCACTGGGGCTTATTAGCAACAGTGGCATAAGGGTTTCTCTTCCTTGATGAAGAGTATAGCTCTTACCATTACAAAATGTGAAACTTACTCTGCCTTAAAATTCTATAGCATTAGTTATTTTCAGTCTTAGGCTTAAAAGGCAATTAGATTGACTGCTTTAAATACTGAAAAGCAGTGTAGGGTGCTACCTTTAACTAAATATCTTCACTAATGCATATCACTGCTCCAAGGGAATTACCTAAAAAGTTCATGACAAGCACTACATCCCAAAGCTGCTTATGTTTCTTAAAGGCTGAAAGAATTTTAACAAGATTTCCTAATTCTTAATAATACGAGGAGACATTTTTGAGGACTTGTTCATTGCAACATAATCTTTTAAACTCTGATGAAACACAGATTCTTTTTTAAATAGTAGTGTAATTTTGTTGGAAAGGGGATATCAGTATGTGGTGATTATGAAAATGGAGGTATGGACTTTTTCAGAAGCCCTGATGTGTTCAGTGTAGCATTACTAAATGACTGAAATCTAAATAACATTTGGCATTATAATAAAAGGAAATAAGTGACTAAACCAGCCTAAGAGGCAGCGATACTGTGCCATAATAGGAATTCTCTTTCTCTGAACTGCCAGCCCTGTGATCATCTTATCTTGAACCAGTCTCAAGATAGATGGGGGGGGGGGGGGGGGGAAGCAGGGAATCTCTTGACTGTTGAAAATCCAAATAAATCTTTTACACATATGCCTAGTTATTCATAGTTTAGTAAATACTGCTGTATTTCTTTTAGAGAAATCTTAAAGCAGGCAGAAGAAAAATACATGGGTGGCCTTGTTTGTAAAGTTATAAAGTTCTAGAGTGTCTATGGAGATTCTAACCATTTTGGAAGAGATTGTGCTGTCCTGCAGGCTCCCACACCAGGGGGAGCGCAGAACCTCTCGAACGGGATGTCTGGTGGTCCCTTTTCTTTTTCTAGATCTGCATATATCTTTTCATTACTCTTAATGATTCTGTAATCTCAGGATTATGAGTGCTATCCTCTTCTCTTAATAAATTTCAGTGCTGCATCTTTAAATGCTTAATAAATAAAATAGCAGCTCTTTTAAGAAATCCTGGAGGAACTTTAAAAATCTCCTGATATTCCTTAGGTCAGGTCATAAAATTGGGCTTTACTCCTTTTTTATTTCTAATTCTAAAATTAATTCATTCTTATTGTGAAAACTTTAGAGAATGCAGAAAACAAAGAATAAAGACCACCAAACATCCCACTACCCCCAAATGACCACTGTTCATATGTATATACTCTATGCCTATCCTTCCAGATTTTCTGTTCCTATATATATAGGAACATATACATACTTATATATATGTATGTAGTATTGGGAGGGGGGGTCATTGTCTGTTTGTCTGAAATAAGATCATAACATACAGGCTTCTGCCTTTCCACTTAACCTCACAAGCAGCTTTCCCTGTCATGTTTCTCACTTTAAGATTTTATTTATTTGACAGAGAGAGACAAAGCAAGAGAGGGAACACGAGCAGGGGGAGTGGGAGAGGGAGAAGCAGGCTTCCCGCAGAGCAGGGAGCACGATGTGGGGCTCGATCCCAGGACCCTGAGATCATGACCTGAGCCGAAGGCAGACGCTTAACTGACTGAGCCACTCCAGTGGTTTGTTTCCCACTAGCTAACAATCAAGTCCCAACTGTAGGAGCACTGGCAGGAGTCACACACCTGGGTCCTGCTTCAGAGGGAACTCAGCCAGGACAAGAGGTTCTTGCAGCTTATTGAATGGGTACGAGCTCATAGAGAGAGAAATCAATACTGCACCAGGATTTAGACAACTGAGCAAAATGTATGAGACAGTACTTTTGGTCAAGAATAACTACAGCAGCATGGCTCACCATTGATTGTCTAAAATAGAGGTTATCGTGCTCCGTCTAAAGTTTCAGACAGACCTGCCCTGTTACGGGCGGGGGGCGGTGAAGATAATCACTGTATAGTATGATCTTAATGCTATTATGCCCACTCTATGTCCTGAATATTTTAACGACAAGCAAAATTGAAGCAGTAGAGTCCTTGTCTGAATGCTAATAATCTGCATTTTCTACTTACGCGTGTGTGCCGTGGTAAACTTGATCAGCACTTGATTCTACAGGAACGCAGTTCCTCTGAATTCATTAGCCAGTTCCATAATAAGTGATATAATTAGATGCACAAATGTTTAGGAATAACAATAAAGAATTTAAAAATTTATCTGAGGATCAGATCATTATTTTGTTTCAAAAACTGCTGAGATACACTTGTACCTTTAAGGGTGAATGACTTACCATCTAGTATAGGGTTGGTGGGGGTGGGGGATGTTCTTTGATTTTTTTTTTTTTTTTTTTTTGGTTCAAGTTTCCTATCAATGAACTGAATTTAGAAGTCAGGCAAGGGAAACCATCTTACTAACCCCACATCCAACCTCGGTCCCCAGACAACGTGACTGTATCTACAGCCCTCTCCGCTGTACTGCAAATGTCAAACAGAAGGTGTAATGGATTTAATATTAGCGCTGGCCAAGGTGTTGAGGGAGCTGTTAATAATGTCACTCCAGTTATTGATCTGAAGCCTTTAAAAATCAAAGAAAAGTGAGAGATCCCCTACTGGGGAAAGGCACACAGTGACTGGTTTTTATTGCCAATATATTTCTACATATAGAGTGGCAACTTTCTGGAATTATGTTATCACCATTAATCTCTGTGAGATTTTTGGAGTCATTATATGGTAAGATAATATCGTGGAGACTGCTCTGCATGCTAATGCTCAAAGATCAGACCAAGTTCTTTTAGACATCAACAGAGCTTGAGACTGTGCATGGTAATGACAACATTCAAGTTGTCTACTGTAAGACGTTGCTTAGCACTAGATTTACTCTTGATGGCAATGTTGGCTCCACCGGAAGTATAAAATACGAACTCTAGGCACTAGGGTGAGCTGCACTCGCCCTCTGCCTTTCTAAAACTCTAACTACAAACCATGTAACCACGAACCACACAGTGACTCACTTGAGATGGAAATGAATTTTGTTCTTAACAATTAGTGTACCTTTTCAGGAAACTGCTAATCCTTCCATCTGAATGGCAGTTTGTCTGCAATGAAATTTCTGCTTTCCATGGTCCCCAACTAATAAATGAAATTAAAATGTATAATTTATGTTGAATGTTTATCAAACTGTAAACACACACTAATTCCTTTCCATATTCATACAACATAAGCAAAGATAAATCCACCAGATAACGTACCACAGTTATCTCCGATGGATTGAATATAAAATGCATCTCTACTGTAGCAATGATCCAGACGAGTTCACGATTACCCAACATTGGCCTGCCCCCTCTTAATACCCACGTGCGCACATATGTGTCAAGTCTAGTCAGAAAGCAGCCTAACAAAAACTAATCTTTTCATAACCCAAAGAGATCATCATTTATGCATAAACTCAGCTTTATACCAAAAAATATATACGCAAAATTATTTCCCTTAGCTATTTCATCATTATTTTGAAACGAAATAAATATTATCTTTTGCCACTCCTGAATGAAGATGACGCATCTATGCTAAAAACAAGTCAGTGCTATTCCAGAGACTGCCTTGTCAAACTCAGAGTGCTTTTTGTGCCTCAAAAAACACTACCCTGAGGCAGTACTATTTTTCTCCTGCAGAAAGAAGACTATTTCTAAATGTCACTTTTATCCCCAGCTATGCTAAGCAAGAGCATCTGGAACTGCCACAGAAGGGAATCCATATTTTCCAGAGCTCTCTTCTGGCATTCAAGGCCTAGGCACACATCACCTTAATTGGTGTGAGCTCACTTCAGTGAGCTTGTCTGTGCGTGATGAGGACATTTCAAAGCAGCCTTAAACTTCTAAGATCTTGCCTGAGGGAGCTCAAGAAAAGTCAGGTAAAATCTCTTCTTCCCACCAGGCTGTGCTGGCCTGGGACCTGAGCTCGGAGCTTCCAGGCCAGCTCCCAGGTCACATGGCGGCAATGCATGACAACATTTCTGGGCTTGACACCCTGACCCGTCGAAACCATGGTGGTGACTCACTTAGCTACAAGAGAACAGCCTCCCTTTTGTTCCCAGAGAAGATGCTGGATCTCACCAGAGTTCTGCATGCCATGCTGAAACAAACGTTCTCTTCCCAGAGTTAAATCACAGTGGTTGCAACTCAAAAAAAAGTGCAGCTTTTATATAAATTAATATCATGGTATTTAAGGGGTAGCAAATTGTTTGTTCAATAATAGAAGCACAGGACTCTTATCAAAATACACAATAGTTTTACTCCGTTTTTATATAGCATTTTTTTTCCCTAAACCTTCTATTGAAGGTTTAGAAGATCAATTTTTTAAACCCATTATTTTTAACAGTTATTTTATATAGCTTTCTAGGTCATAATTTTGACTTTTCTTTACCTGTGGTGATAAGGGGGTACATTTTCAGAGGTTCTAAGATGAAACCCAAGACAACTTGTTAACGGTTGGCCTGTCCTTCTTCATTAAAACAAACCAACAAAAAAGTGGCTGTCTTTGTCATTGGATGATCACAAATTACAGATTCTATTTCTCGAACTCTTGCCTTGAACAAAGCACAAGTTATTTGCTTTTAATACATATCGCTGCACAGAAATTTCATCCCTGTCGAAATTATATTATTCCGAAATCTTCGTCTGCACTAAACAGCAGATTTACGAAGGATCCGTTACCTGGCGTTGACTGAGCTTTGCAGGGTGCACAGATCAGAAGAGGCAGAGCTGGCTAGAAACCATTTCCACCCCTAGTGAGCAATTTACTCATGATTGCTTGGGGAAAATACTGGAAATATTGCTTCTGTGTAAAGTTAGCAACTTCCAGTTGTCAGCTCTTTGCCAAACAGTTATTCCCGAGTACGGCGTTAGAAGCGAAGTGCGCTCAGGCCACTGCGACACGGCTGGTACTCACATCCTGCCTGGAGTGTGCAGACCACAGAAACCACTAATTACAGGAGTTAATTCACACACTGTCCCTCTGAGGCAGGTCAGTGTGTTAGCCCTACTTTACAGATCGGGGGCGCAGGGAGTGATGGAAATTCCAAGTGGCTTGCTGCAAACCACACGTTTTTCAGCAGCTAAGGTTAGAGTAAAGGGTACAATATGAGGGTTGGAGTAGGTACAAAGCCTAGGAACTGGATACAAAAAGGAGACAAAACCCTGATAGCGGACCTCCAAGCAGACCCTGGAGAGGAATATTTTCCAAGAGGCTTCTGGCATCCAGAGAGAAACCTAACTATGCCCTTATGCAAATAGTTCATTGGCTAAATCACATTTTTGTTAAATACAGTCTCTCACTTAGGACTAAAATCCTCCATCTGATCCTTGTTCCTTCCTTCATCCCTACACTGAAGCTCCTCACACTACAGTGAACAGTAGCATCTGAATCAATTATAGGCAAAATTCAGCCCTGAGTCTCTTGGTCCCCATTAGCTGCGCGCCTCCTCGGCCAAAAGCACAGCCAAAATTGTCTCTGTGCATTTGACCCCAGCTCTGCCTCAGGCTCTGGGCAGCTTTTCCAGGCTCTTCCTTTCAGAACCAGTCTTGCAAGATGGGCATGATGTAGAAAAAGAACAAGAAGAACAAGAGGGTCCATCAGGAGTCAGTCATATCCTCCTGGAGGTATCTGCTCAGGAAACACAATCATAGTTTCTTGGGACCCATGGAAAACATCGCCTATCTTCTGTTGACAAAACTAGCTTGAGAGAAGGGAAGAATCAGCGTCTTGTCTGTAGTTGTTATTAACTAGAGTGAATGCTTATTCAAGATCCAGGCCCACCTGATATTAGAGATTCTGTAGACTATTCAGTAACCATTGATTGCATATCTGTCGTGTGTCAGATGTTATACAAAGCACAGAGGAAACGAAGATAAAGCTCCTTGCCTTCCAGCAGCTGACCATCATGTGAGGGGGACAGATTATTACTACAATGCAAGAGTGTGATGATGACAATCAGGACACTTTGGTGTATGGGTAGGGCAGCATTGTATTACAAGCCAGTGCTGTTGGCATTCCTGGGAGAACTGTCTCGGGTTTGAAATGTCAACCCTGAAATTAACAGCCCACAAGTGTTGCTTCTTTGGGAGCAAGCTGCTTTGACATGCCCAAACATACATAGACCATGACTGTCAGGGACTCTGATGCACACCATCAAGGGCTTTTTGGTTGGTTTTTGTTTTGTTTTATTTAATTAACCTAAAAAATGTCTGCTGCATGATCGGTTCACAGGAATATTCATTCTTCTGACTATTGCTCTTTTTGGCTCTGTAGGAGTGTTCTGAATGGGAGGTGTTCCCAAACTATCCCCATCCCACTGATTTCATTAACAAATTCAGGAAATGCTAGCTTTGGAAATTTGTACTGACTCTTTTAGCTTTTTCTACCCAAGGTATAACTTGTTGCAAATACTCTAGGAACGTTAATGATGATATTAACAAATAGCTTTTACCATGTTTTACCTTTATGTTACAACTACAAGAGTTGGCATGTTGAAGTAATGTATTTCTCACCATGACCCTCAACCAAAACTAGAGATAGTAAAGGGCTTGCCTCACACCACAGTGGACTCCATGGCCCTAGGATTTGAACTTGGGCCATGTGTTTTGAGCACTTTGCTGGGCGCTTGCAGAGAACACAAGAGGTAGAAGATACAACACCTGCCCTTAGAAAACTGATCATCATCAGTAGGAGACTTACACACAACAGCCAGTGGAACGAGAACAACAATAGTGCTGCTACCCTCAACTGGGGCATAAAAATGGCAAGAGGTGTAAGAAGTCAGGGAGAGGCTCAGTGACTGTGGGAGGCTTTGATGAGAAGGGATGATTCGCATGTGCTGCATGAAAACTGACCTAAGAGCAAAGAGGTAGGATGATCTACCAGGTGAATCACCCCAAGTGGCCCAGTGGGATGCATTTGGGAGACAGGAAGGAGCCCTGTCTTCCTCACTGAAGCAAAGGTGCATGCCCATCTAGGATGGAGCCAGATCCTAGAGGAGCTGGAATGACAGGGAGAAGCATCTGAGAATGGTATGAGATCCTGGCTAAAGACTGACCAGGTATAACTTACTAAACAGAGCAGTGACCCAATAAAAACATTATTTTATCATTTAAAAATACAAAACTAAATTTTGAGTTTGGAAGGATCCTCCCTTGTGGGTCATCTTACATGACCAGCTGTGGACTCTTGAATCCCTTTTACAACATAACTTCTAGTATTCATTGAATGGTCACCTAGTGTCAGACACTCCACTGAACCTAGTATATGAATTGCATCATTCCTGCCTCACAAAATACAATGAGGAAAGTACCATTATTTTTCCCATTTTATAGATGAAGAAAAGAAACTGAGAAAAAAATATTAATGTGGAAAAATCACACAGTTAGTAGGTAGAAAGCCTAGGATTTGAACCCAAGCAGCCTGACATCAGAGTTCCCATCCTTAACCATTCCATCAAAGTGTTTCTCAACATCTATCTAAAATAGCTGTCCAACCCCTAACTGAGACCACATCCTCCATCCTTCCCAGGCAGCTCTGTTAGAATAGTCTTCCCAGTGTTACGCTAATTCCCATCTGCAGGTAGCTTATGTTCACTGGACTTGATACCTGATTCTTTATTTTGTCAAGAATATGCAGGATATGTTGAATAGAGCAGACTGGAAGTAAAGGAAACCATTCAAGAGACCATTTGTTTAATCCAAAAGTAGTGGGTAGATCTTGAGAGGAAATACTGAAGGGCCTTGCAGCAGAAGAAATGGTGATTTGGACATAAGATAATAGAAAAAGGTAGAAATGTACCTTGTGGCCAGTCTTTAGCCAGGAGCTAATAGTGGCTAATATTCTAGAAATTATGCAAGTCTCAAGCTTTCACATGATTAGGGTTGATGATACCATCTGTCCACTCTTTTTTTTTATCAACTCGTAATAAAATCTGGAAAAATTTAAAAATTATAAAAATACATATGCTATTGATCATAAAATATTAAGATATAAATTCCCCTGGGGTTCAAAGCTGTTCCTCTTTATGGTTTATTAAAGTGTATCATGTGCCTGTGATAAAATATCAGTCTACTGGTCAGTGCTGCTTACTTGTCAGGGGATTTCCTCTCCAAATAAAAATACCAGAAAGAGCAATGGTGAAATTAGTGACATCATAAAAGACTAAAACTCTGCTTTCCTGTGTCCAGCCATCTGTTTATTAAATGGAGCGAGTGTTGATGTTGGAGGAGAATCAAAATTATCTGTTGATCCCCTAAATTACTGTTAGTCAAAACAAGGCAAAAATTGATATAATTGATCATATAAAAATGAATTAAAAATTTGACTAATATGTAGGGAAATACTTTCCATTTCACAGAAGTAACATAAAAGTGTAAAAACATAAGCCCAGTAGTCTAAGATTTGAAAAACATTCACTCATTCATTATTTTAGTCACTTAGTCATTATTTATTGCATGTGCATGGATGGGTCAAGCTCTGTTCCAGTTCTTGGAATATACTAGTTACCAGGAAGGTCCGTGCTCTCACAGAACTTATATTTCGCCAACTGATGAGAAGGAATCAAAAGGATCTCTGTTGAAAGATTCAGTTCATAGATGTCTCCATTTTATAAACAAGAGGTAAATCTATGCATCAATTTGTAATGGACCTCTTGACCTCTGCTTTCTAGAATGCAGAGCTGACACAGATTTTAAGCCAGTACTTCCAAAATGTGTTCCTTATTGTACCTGCCCTGTGAGATGTTCTTTGTTAAAAAGGTTCCCTAAAGAGCAGAGGGAAAAGCTTCATAGCATATCTTCTCACTGGAGAGTAACGAGCATTAATTTAATGAACGTTTGAAATTTCTCTGATCGATAAGGCTATTTTGTTTGAACTCATCTTTCCCAATTTATTTGACCACGGCTAACATTTTTTTTAGAGGGAGAGACTTCTAACACCCCAGAAACACGTGATTAAGCACACAATCTTGTTTCTGCCAGATGGATGCCACTCCTTCCCATCCACGCCTGTTCCTTCTTCCAAGACACTCCTGTGCAAGCAGGATCACTCTCTAACCACTCAGCCCAATGGTCAAATTATCTAGTTCCTTTGCTAGCTCTCCCAAATATCTCTCACTGGTCTTCAGGGTGCCCTTCAAGCTTTCCTAAACGTGAGCTCCTAGGTCAATCTAGCTCATAATCAACTGTAAAGTTTTAAGTCAAGACCTGTCTGCTCCAAGTTTCACAATTTTTAGAGCAGCCCTGAGCTTTCAGTTGCAGTGTCTCATATCCATCCCTCTTTTACCCTGCCCTCCTATTCATTTACACAGGCAGAGCACAAGTCTCTGGTTTCCCACTCACCATAGCAATACACCGAGAGGTTATGGTGGAAGGGTATGATTATGGCTGCCCAGAGCTCTGTCCATGGCTTTCCTCCCCTGAGTGATAACCCCAACCAGTTACCACTGGTGGTAGATGCAAGGGCATATGTCAGAGCTGTGGGACAGGAGACGCAGTATGGCGTGGTCATCAGCTACTAGGTTGTTTTCTCTGGTTTGTAGCAATTTAATTCAATTCTCTTACCCATATTATGGATTTTAAAAATCGGCAGTCTTGTTAACTTGCAGGTTACTCTAATAACTAAGAGTTGATGACAAAAGATGACAGTCCTAACCCCAATTGTAGAACGTACCCCTTAAATTATTTCTGTAGTAGTTGCAAATATATAAGTACACAGGGTCTTAGAACCAGATAGCTTGTGTTCATGGGTTGAACTTCGGGCTCTGTCACTTACTAGAAATGTGACCTTGAGCAGGTTAATTAACTTATACCACTGTTTGCCCATTATACAATTTTAGCTCTCTGTATAGATTGGAGAATGGGGTAGGAATAATCACCTGTTGGTTTTAACCTCAAAAATAAATTAGCATATTAGCATACCTTATAAGGGTGTTGTGAGTTTATACGTCTAAGATGCTTAGGGATGGCTGGGTGGCTCAGTCAGTTGAGCGTCTGACTCTTGGTTTCAGCTCAGGTCATGAGCTCAGGGTCATGAGATCGAGAGCCATGTCAGCTCAGCGCAGTCTGCTGGAGATTCTCTATCTTACCCTCTGCCCCTCCCCCTACTCACGTGCTCTCTCTCTCTTTAAAAATAAATAAATTTTTTAAAAAATAAAATGCTTGGAATAGTAGTATGGCACGTCATAAGTATTCAGCAAGTATTATCATTATTACTAATCGTGTTGAGCTAAGTATTCTCTTATTACCAAAGTTATTCCTTATGGAAAAGCTAGCCGGGGGTTAACTGACATAAAGTTGGCATCTGTACATGTAGGCTTAAACTTGGGCTTCACTGACACCATGTTGGAGTTATGTGACTTAAAGGGCTCAGACTCTACATGGATCACAGTACCCAACAGGTGTGCTTCTGAAAATTCCCTCCCTCCCCCTTGCCCCTTAAGTGGAGTCCTTTTGGAAAGCCTCCATTTAAGAGGAAAGACTCTTTCAGAAATACATAATTTACCTTCCTCCAGCTTCTCTAATGCACAGATTCTGTTTTGCAAATTCACTTTTTTTTTTGTATCCTCAGTTTTTTTAAAGCATAACAGAGGCACCTAATTCCTGTTCTCGGAGGCCCATCCCACTGTTTCTAGATTCTGAACACCAAAATATACCTGCTGCCTTCCCCTTTTCTGAGGCTAGCTTGGAGGCTGCCCATGCCCAGGTCCACTTTGGAATAGACCTTGATGTTGGTCTCCAAAGGTTTACAGCTTCTAGACTGGCCCATTGAAATGTGTTCTGCTTAGGACCGCATGATTTAGCCCACACATGGCATACATAATGTGCTTGACTGCTATTCTCCCTCTTTATCTGGCTGGGCCGTCATGACGTCACCATGGCCACAACACGGATCATGCTCCACAAGAGACTAAGCGACACAAAACTGGATGTTAGATCTCCACAACCTGTGGCTCCTTTTACTATCGGATCAGCTTTCACGCATCCTTCCAGTCTGTGCTGGAGAACAGGTAGAGGTACTCCGCTATTGGTTTGAACTTTAAATGAATCCTTTTATTTTGAACTGAAATGAGTGTAGATTTTGTGGAGTGTTTCTGTAAAAGCAAAAGAGATGCCCAGATGCCCCAGCCATAGGTACTATATATGGACTTAAATAAATAAATTAAGAAACTCATTTCACATAGGCCACCGAGCAGTCATGAGATGTTAATGACTTTTAGTCACCGCCAACCTGGACAAAATTCAAGCCAATGACCTATGGGTGAAAGGCTCTATATATCCCATTACCAATCCCCTGAGCCATCCCATTGTCCCTGACAAGGTATTTTATCATACCTAGTACAGGGCAGTACGGTAGTCCAGATTCCTATACCATCAGAAAGTCTTCTTCCATTGAAAAGAGAGCATTTTAAAGAGAGGCAGACCTAGTTCCTCAAATAAAGAAGCAATTGCAATTAAAAAAAAAAAAAAAAACTTCTGGAAGAAGGTTCACATGGGTATACCTACACACATATACACAGCACTGAGACTTTTTTTTAAATTCCAGTATTTTTTCATCATGTTTACTCCACTGCACATTTGATTCTGCCTCTGGATATCTAGTAAACTGGCATATCTTGGAGTTCCATTAAAAAAGTCATTAGTTTTAGTTTAACATTTGTATAAAACTGATTTCGTTAAACCCGTGGTGCTTTCTTTCCTAGCTTATTTTTAAGTGTCATAAATAAATGACTTAAGTGTCCCACAAGACAAATGTTCTTTAATCATCTAATGCACTCATTTATCCTAAGCCTTAACCTTAGTCCTAAATTAAGTCTGTTGCAAAAACATAACTTCATCTAAAAACACCCATCAATCCTACATGGTTTTGATGAGCACATTTAAAAAACATAAACAATCAGACAGTTGTCAATCTAGGTGAAGCCCCGTCCCATTTAAGAGTTATTCACCAGGAGCTATATTTCATGCCCATACTACTGATAGAATTATAAAAGAGAATGGCTGGAATTCAGGTCTCTGCTGAGACCTCATACTGTGAAACTGGAAGGGGGGGATGGGGCTGTGGTTTACAAGAGTATAAAATGAAGCAGACTAGACAAAAGATAATCCTTAGTCCACATCAGATACATTCTGTTTTACTTGTTTTGGGAAGCTATTAATACTTTGACAATGTTGTAAGTGCATTAAAATGTCATGATCACATATTTAGTAAATTGCATGTCATGCCTTTGATTAATTTTCATTTGTTCATGGTCCTAAAAATCTGTCAAAGAATCTGGCTGCTCAGAGCTTATACATGAGTAATGATCACCGAAAAGTTTGGTGCAAGGAGAAAAGAAGGGAGAGTTTGATGGAATAAACACTTGACTAAATTGGGTACTTAGTACCTCGTAACTAAGAATTCACAGTTTGGTGGAATCTTCGTCGGATTCCCAGTTTCACTGTGAATTCATATGTCTTTCTTTTGCCCTTTCACAGTAGGGCAAAGATAATCTTCCCATTTTTCCACAGGCTTCCATTGGTCCTGCAGAATTATTACCACTGAGCCCCTTAGGCTTGCTGGATGCTCCCCCTACCCCGCCCCCTGCCACTGGGGCTTTAAAATTTTTTTAAAAAAATAGATAAGAGCATTCAGCAAATAGCTAGATTGAGAATAAACTCACAAATTATCACCAAGGCCCTTCCTCTGCCATAATTTGTCAAATCTGCTGATAGGAAACAAATTCTATTCATAAAGATTTTATTTGGGCGGGGGGGAAACTCTTGTGATTTGGTAGCAATTCAATTATAGTTTTGTGAGATAGTGAGCCCGGAGAGGGAATCCAGACTGACAAGAAATATGACAGGACAGTTACAGAGTGTTTATGCAATTAAACTTTCACTGACAATACCTGCAGAATGATGAATGCGTGGGCGGAGGTGTGTGAGCGGAGGCAATGCCCCACAAGTATTACCCATTTTTCATTATTATACAACTGTTCAGATCTTTCAAGAACAGCCTGAAGTGAGGTGGAAAAGAGAGTGCTGTTCTGCAGCATGTTAACCAAATGCCTTTTTTTTTATTATTATTATTCCCTCCCTCCAACGGGTCTTGATGTGCCAGATGATAAAAGAACATCTATTTTAGAAAAATGTTTCAAAAAGATTAAGATTTACCCTGAGCTTGACATATATTAATTTTGGATACCAAAAGAGGTTTTTATTCTTTTTTCTATCTGCAACTTTATATCACTTCCTAACCGATGGCATAGTGCATAATTAAACTGTTGGGTTATTCATTTTATGCAAGCAGGTGCAAAGGGCACTATAAAAGTAGGATTTTACTGATGGTAGATTAAGAAAGAAAGGAGAAACTTAAAAGCCTTTTGTAGAGAACCACAAAAGCTCACAGAAGAGATTAATTTGGCTGGGCAAAGTCTGTATTATAATGCCTCGGTCTTCCAAGGATATACGAAAACAGGAAAATTTCAGGATTTCAAGAGCCTCTGAAAGACAGTGTAGAGTTTTTCAGATGAACAGCCCTGACTGGGGTCCTCATGGGAGACTGTCGATTTGGGTGTGATTTTTATTTTTTTAAACAAGCATTGAGATCATACCAATGTCTTAAAAAGAGCTTTAATTTGTGTAAACTTCACCTTGGCAAAATCAGCAGTGCCCAGAGTAACAACTGAAAACCAATGGCAAAGTGAATTCCTGTCAGACCCCAGAGATTGGATGATTCATCGTGGGGAGGTCAGGGAGAAAAATGTTCTAGCCCGTGGCACAAAGATGCAAAGGTTGATGTGAAAACCACGTGTCTTCCCTTAATATTTACACATCTATTTAAATTAATGAGACTTTACTTGGGAGAAGGAAATGAGATCTATCCTCAGACCATTCATTCATTCCTTCATTTTGACCTCTGGTAAGCTGTTATTGATAAAAGGTTTCTTTGTTTTTCTTTAATGGTTGATGTTCCTTTGTTAACATTCCTATCTCCTCCTCTGAGGACATTAAAAACCTTGAACTTTTACATACAGATATTCAATTGTTATGCCCAACCCCCATTATCACTTTCCTACACTTGAGTCCAGACCCAAAGGCAGAGAGCTGTAGTTGCATGCCTACCTAAACGACTGTTCTGGAATGCATTTGTGGTTCAATAGTGAGCCTCCACATGCCCTTGTGGAGATTACTGTAAGTCAGACTCACATCTAGAGACTATGTTTATGTGATCCCATCAGTTTGGTAAATTCAGTGAAATAACTGGTCACTTCAGTATCAGCAAAAATCAGTTAACCTTATTTGTATTAGAAGTGACTTGACTATACTCTTCTGTCAAAATGATTAATCCAGAAATCCCCTCTAAACCATGGTCTAAATTTAAGAGTTTCCTAGAATTCTCTGCTCTGTCAAAAAGCTGCACTCTGTTACATCTCTCCCCAAAAAAGACCTGACTTTGTCAGATGTGATTTTTTAATATGCACTAAAATTGATAGTTAAAAAAATATTGTTTTCACATTACTTAGGTGTTAAAATTACACGGTGGTGTTCCTTTATTTTCAAAAACCAAACCTAATCCTGTTAATTCAAAGTGAATAACAAACAGGACTAAGACTTTTTCCCAAGTTGTTACATTTATTCAACCTGCTTGTGTTTTGTTCTTCATCATAATTATTTCCAAGTCAAATCTGCACTGATTTCCTTGCGGACCCGCGTACCTCTGACTAACTTAAAGAATTGAGCTGGGATAATTCACACAATTCCTCAGGGGTCATGTTCACTGTTTTTTTTCAAGGACATTTTTATTACAAAGCTGATGAAATTTGCATATTAATTCATTTCTTTCAATTTTTTAAGATTAAATGTTGTCAACATGTATCAGTGCAAGGCTCTGACAGTGCTGATGAAATGGGTCAGTCAAGCTTGAACATTCAGAGTAATGCAGCCATCTGCAACCCCCTAGCCCCTTGTGGAGTTCCGTGCTACCATTGCAACTTGATTAAAAAAAAGTTTTATTCAATGCAGGATATTAAAACATTATCTAAGAAATGATATGTGTTAGTTTTTCCGTTTACTCAGAAAGTGAATTTGACAACAAAATGGGTCTAAGGAGATCCTTGCTGACTTGGAGTTAGCATTCTGTCATTCTTCATTAAACTACAGCCAAAAAAAGCCCCCTAAAAAGTTTTAAATTTGGCAAAAGGAACATAGGAGAGAACTGGATTTTAAGGTTTCCTCTCCTGGTGAGGTTTGAGGAGCTCTTCCCATTCGTATTCTAAGTAAGAAATGATGATGGGAAAACTGATAGAATGTCTGAGATCTCTTGTAACTGATGTCCCCGTGTCCTCAGAGGTAGACCTGCCCTTCATTTTATACACAGCTAAGAAACATGAGCGTTCCTTGGTTCTGCCTAAAGCCCTCACAAAATGGTACCGATATTTACATGGAGATCTTCATTTCTGTCTATGAACATCAAGCTGTATTGATTTTATCTCATTTCCTTACAGTCAAAGCATATACTTCCATCAGATACTCTCAAAGAGCAAGGTCACCTAGGTAAGAAATCCCTTTAAGTGTTACATTGCCTTTCTGGGTGAACCCTGATGGCCTTTCCAGATCTTTTATTTCTATGTGTCTGCTTTTTGGTAGAAGCCTCTTTCAGTGTACATAATGCCTTGAATAGACTCCAGAGGCCTTGCAAAGAACAGAGTGGTTTTGGCTGCGGCCATGTTTGAGTGGCAAGGAACCCTACCACCACGTCACTTCATCGGCCCACACAACTAATCAAAGTACCTCCACAGCATGGAGGCTCTTCGAGGCTCTTCAGGGAAGACCATACAGAACCACAAACCCAACATTCCAACTCCTGTCTCTGCTTGAGATGGCCACTCCTGGGGACCTTCTATAGTAGCTCATAGTGTTAAAAATAAACAAAAGGTATTTTCTTTCAATATCATTTATAGTTAAACCTGCTCGTGTACTAACTGCATTAGAGACTCAGATTGCCAAGGTTCTTACCCTTTAGCAATATGCAATAATTGGTTTATCCCTGGGCAGAGCATTGTCCAATATATGTACACCACCATTAGCTAGAAAAGTTTGTTTCCCAAAGTGGAAAAAAAAAAATATATACACCACATAGTAAGAAGGGAACAACAGAAAGAGAAAGTAGTCTCAGAAATGGTTTTATCTTGATTTTGAATTAAACTCCCAAACTCGTATTGGATTGAAAAATCAAAATCAGACTTCACATTGTCGAGTTGGAAAATGTCAGATATGAAATATTTAAACTGTGGAATACAGTCTTCAACTTTGGGTTATAAAACTTTAATTTTGTGAGTTAGTAGCACTCCAATAGTTCAATATTTTTAATTCTACAAATCCATGTTTATTAACTTTCAAGGTTTAAACAGTATCACCAAGTCTATTGAAACTAAATTATTCTGACTTGTGAGAGCTATAGGGTAGCTATAATTTGTTTTCTATTTCTACATAAGTGACAAAGACAAAAGAAAGAACAAATAAAAGGAATTGATTGCCACACAACTCCTTTTTATACTTTCAAAATGACCTAAAACTTTAGCTGATGATTAAAACCCAGATTCATGCCTGTAGTTTTAATTGTGGAATTTTCCTGTGTGAGTCAGGTCGCGCTTAATACAGAGCTACCCTTATATTGTTATGGGGGGGGGGGCTTCCATACTAGTATCTCTGGGGAGTTAACCATATTCCTCTCAAAAAAGAAACTGCTTTCTGATCTTCTCTGCATTTAGGAAATATGAACTGGGTATCCTTCCAACAGTTTTAAAAACCCTCTACCTCAATTTTGTGACTGAAGGAGAATATTGAAAGTAGTTGCTAATAGCGGTGGTGACTTTTCATCTTCCTCCAATTAGTGCTGTCTTCTTCTAACTCCCCAGGTGTGTCATCCCTGGTCCTAGTGGTTACCTAACCTGTCACTGTTACTCTGTCAACTCATTTAACATTTGTTCAACACCTACTATGTGCTAAGTCAGTGAAGTCCTTTCATGAAACAGATGAGGTATCACAGAAAAAATCCTCTACCAGGAGAGAGCAACCCACATTCCCCTCCCGGGTCTGTCCCTACCAGCTGACTCACCTTACACATGTATTGAGACCCTTTGAGCCTCCTTTCTTACCCACAGAATCAAACGAATCCTCACGCACAGAGTTGTTGAGGGCATCACAGACATAATAAATTTGAAAGTGCTTTAAAAACCCCGAAGTGTTTTAAATAGCTCAGTAGAGTAATACATTTGGTAAAGAGTGCAGCACAAGACTTTGGGGGCTATCTTCTGATTTTTCTATTTTTGTAGGTGAATAATGGTCGCTAGGATTTTTACACTCTAATACCATATCCATAGCAGCTGCTGTAGATTTCAACATCTAAGTTAGATTATCCAACACAGTTTTGATGAAATTCATTCCCCCACCTAACTTAATCTGTATGTAATTTAGTTTGCTGCCAGAGAAGGAAAGTACATTTGCTGGAAGCCCAAACTCCTGGTTTCCAGCAAGAAAATTCAGTACGTTTCGTTTATTGCTTTTGTTTCATATATAATATATATGACTTCATTGTGATTTGTTCAGGGAAGAGAAGTAGAGGGGTTACCCTTGCATCTAGAATCTGCTGATCATGCGCTATAAAAGCATTACCTACTCCTGAGTCACCCAAATCAACTTGGAATACCAAGTTACTCTCCCAGGGCTGTTTTCTCTGCACATATATGAGCTTATAGTCCGTGTTTCTCTTGTAATGATACATTCTGTGATGGGTCTTTTCTGGGCTATACAAAAGCCTTGTCTTTCTTCCACTTTGTGTTGATGAAGCCAGCTGCTACTCTTCTGAGGCCAGAGTTCTCTTAGACTGCTAGAGAATCTTGTTCAAAGTGAAGATTTTTATCATACCCCCGGACACCCCGATGCCTGGTAACATCACTGAAACTTTCCGGAGCCATCTCTGTCATCTGTATAAACCTGCTTCCCGTGTCCATCAGACCGCAGTTCTGTTCACCTTCTCTGAAGGCCAAATTTGCCCTCAGGCTGCTGTGACTCACACAGCCAGAATTTACACAACAGACCATGGTGGGGGGTGGGGGGCGGGAGGGTGAACTTTTGTTCTTGACTGGAGTCATTGCCAGTTAGGATGAACAGGTTTTGAATTATGTATTCTCCAACTCGAAAAACCTTGTCTTCTTTTTTTTCTGACATATAATCGAATTATGAGGGATGGGGGGAAGTTGAGGGCAATGGGTTTCTGGCATCATTACAAATAAAAGTTCAGTCTGTAATAAGCAACTAACCCAGATCAGATTGAACCTTAGTCAGTCTTCTCATGTGGTGACAGGAAAGTACAGTAAACCGATACCCAAAATGATGGTAGAGAAGTAGGTCTTAAAGTTGTAACTTATCCACTAACTTACTAAGTTTCTAGGAACAAGCACATCAATCACATATCCATGTATATCAAAACAAGAAAAATTATTTTCTTTTTCTTGAGAATATACTGATTTAATATATGGATCTATTAATGGTGGTAACACTTTGAAGAGAGCTTGTTAAACTTGGTAAAGAACTGTGTTCTTCAACCTAGCATAGACAGGGTAGTTCGGTTTTTCTCCTCAAGTGTGTCTTTCTCTCAAATGGGTACAATTACAGTAAATGACCATGAGAACTTCCATTCTGGAAGAACTCCCTATACCTAATACTTAAGGAGAATGTCTTCTTTCTACTTTGAGTGAACAGAGACTCATTTTACAACTCACACATCCCACTATCTGCAAAGCCCTGTAGCAGAGCTGCCCTCAAGGAGCTGGGGTTCTGGTAGGGCACCGAGAGGGTAAATGACAAGTTACACAAGCCGTCACTCAGTTACAATCACAGGACAGAAAAAACAACTACACGTGTCAAGATACACAACAGGGGTGACCTTCAGAATTTTTAGAAGATACATAAAGATTAAGTGTTTTGATTCCCATTTTTGATTATAAAAGGAAAGAATGTTTTTAAATACATGTTATAAATATATATCAAATATATGTGACTTTGCCGTGAGATTGGGCAGTTTCTTATGCTCTTTGGGAAGAGGAGGCAATTTCTTGATGATTTCATTCATCGAAGCCTACTTGCTTCAAGAGACGGGTCTCATTAAAGGCCTCTCCAACACTCAGAAAGTATTCACAGAATGCTACAGGAGTATCTTATGTTGTAAAAGAATGTTATTCCCCAAAGGAGATAAATCACATTTGTAGAACTTAAAAAATATATTTTCTCATTATTTTAAGTGTCCACATTCTCTCTTTCTTTCAGGTCATTCTGAATTGGTGGTCCTCTGCCCTAAATATTACCCATAAAACCTTAATTCCCTTCCTCAGACAGATTTCACAAAGGCAACTTACATATTCTAGACCTACCTATTTTTAAAAATTCTTTTAAGAAAAAAACATAAGAATATCCATTGTAACTTTTTTTGCTCTTGCAAAAATGCATAGAGCTGATCTATAACTAGCGGGGACTTGACTCAATAAATGAAGTTCCACCCATGGACTAGAATACTGTGCTGCCATTTAGAAAAAAAAAAAATGTGGACTGTATATGCATATTTGAATATGGAACAGGTTCTAAACTATGAAGCCAAAAAATTGGCAAAGGGCAGAACAACATGTAGAGGCTGTCGTCATTTGTGCACCGAGCGAACTGCAGACACATATGTTGACAAATGCATGGAAGATCTCTGCGGGGATATATAAGAAATTGGGGACACAACAGAAACTCTGGGAGAGGTTCTAGGAAATTTGGAAGCAGAGTCTGAAGCCAAGTTTGTTTTCACCGTATAATCTTCTGTAGTGCTTGAACTTTTTCCTTTTTCTACCACGTGCCCGCTTTCACTTCTATTCTCATGTTTTTAATTGTCAGAAAATAAACATTTAAAAGCCAAGAGAACCAGGAACTTATTCTAAGATAAAATTAATGAAAATCAAGTAAAAGGGCCATAGCTTTCTTAAATTATACTTGGATATCACAGCGGATCCTTGTGTAAGGAAAACAGCCCTGCTAAATTGTAAATTCGCATTTATAATATGTCCTTTATTCCTAAACCAGAGTGCACTCTCTAAATTAGTTCTAGGCACTCCGAGAAAGTTATCTGCACTGAATCACCAAGCAGTTAGCTCCTCTAGGCTTGCAGAGGAAAGGGCACCGGGAAGCAGCTGCATTCGTGGAGGAGGAGAAAGCGAATCAGGACGCAACCCTGTGACCTCTGGCAACAAATAGAGCTCCGTGTGAAACGGGCACTAACAGAACATTCCATGCCGAAACCCTTTGCCCGAGCTAGAGTAATTAGAACTGTACTTCAGATTTGGGATTTTTCTCTGAGGTCTCACAGCTTATGAAGTCAGCAGAACAAGGTTATTAAATGATAGCCTAGTACCAAGTCCAAGAGATTTTTCTAAATGTAGAAGACGGAGCGAATGCAAGCACCAGCTGAGCAGTCCTGTGGGCGACGCGGTGAACCCGCCACGGCACAGCTAATGACCTGTTTTAGGGGCACAGCTCATATATTCCAAATAACAGGGGGGAAAGAATTCCAAATAGCTTAACATCATTAAACCCAAAATGCTATTGGATCCTTCCTCTGTGGCATCATAAAATACCTTATCCAAGTGGAGACGGGCTATGCTTGCTGTAAATCACGGAAAGTTTATGCCACCCCAGATGCAAACTTCGCACTAACTTGTTCACTCTGGGGAAGGTTCACGGGTTTGCTTTGTTTGGGGGTTTGGCTTGGTTTTTTTTTTAAAGCAATAATAGTCTTTGTAGGATGGCTGCCGTGTCAGCATTTATCTTGAAACTCGTGGATATGAGTTCTGACTGGAGTCACCTTTCTGACAAGTGTTATTGCGACTGTGTTTTATATCCCTGTTCAGAATGGTTTCTAATGATAATGCTCTGTCTACCTCGCTGCTTCACACTAAATTATAGATGCCACGATGACAGGGCAGACTGCATCCGAGCGCAGAGCCTGACTCCCTGTGTGTGATGTCAGTGCCTCCGCCCTTCTGTGCCTGGAATTAAAAATGGGAAGCAGAGATATGCAAAACATTTGTGCTTAAAAATAATGTTCTGTGAGTTATTAAACAAGTGATATTTCATTTAATCAGCTCAAGGGATTATTTTAAATGAAAAGGCAGAGAGGATGATTTTATTAACACATTCCTGCCCTAGAGTCCTACTATAATAATTCTTTACCTGCCTAAATTAAAAAGTTATAATTCAGTCTGTCTACAGGAAGAAGTTCTGGGTGATTGGATTTTATTAGTTCTTTGATTTTCAGTTGCTCACAAAAGGAGGTAAAGGCCGAAGAGCTTATCCTATAGCTGTGAGAATGTTTTAGCCACTTAATAAATCACCCCTTCTCTAGATGGTGATTGTATCCAGGACCTATAAAGCAACTGTGCTTCTGAATACAGTATTTTATCGAAATGGGGGCCATCTGACCAATCCACTTAGATATTTGAAACTCCCTGCAAGTTATCCCACCACATACTGAAACCAATGTGGGAGACCTAGGTACTATCCAAAATGTATTTCTAAATGTTATTTACTTGTCGATTACATATAAGACAGTATGTTAGGATCTGGAGGGAGAAGAGACAAAGAGAGGAATAAAATCGCACTTCTGGCCTTATGGGAGCTTATAGGCTAGTAGGGGAGGCACCCATTGAAACAAAGAATACAAGGGAGTCCGTGAAACAAAGGGCAGAGAAAAAGAGCACAGAAGTGGCTGACTCGAAGGTTCCAGTACCTACCCTGACCCAGTGCAGTGAAGAATCACCATTGTGATACCTTTAATGAATATGGTATTTTACAGTTTACCACATATTTTTAAATACATGACCATGTTTGCTCGTTTGACTTTCAAAACAATCCTCTGCGGTTAGGGGTATATTATTTCCATTTTACAAATAGAAAACTGCCAACAGAGAAATAATTTTTTGCCTAATCACATTGATCTCATAATTTAAACCTGAACTTCAAAGTCTGTCCTTATTAGAGCAGAATTTGCTAACCTGGGAATCTGTTCTGTCAACCCATGTCAAGAGAAGTACTGTACAGAAAACTGGGTGTATGGACGAAGGTGCATGGTTCTTGGGAAAGGGTTTGCTCAGATTTTCAAAGCGGACCATGATTCCCAAACACAGTAAGAATTACTGTTGCAGTAGATTCTTTCATCAGTTTTTATGTGCAGCTTTTCACTTAGGTCACTAAATTGTTTTCATGTTTCCTAGAGAACAGGGAATATGTCATGAGAGTTACAGTTTCCAGGGTATGTTCCACTACCAGCTGCCTCTCGTCTCATTGATGCTTACAAAGAGGGTGTTGAAGCATCTCTTTAGCGATCTGTTCGTTCATTCATTCATTCATTCATTCACTCATTCACTTAAGCATTTGAGTACCTACAGTCCTCCTGCTGAGTCACTCTCTACCCATGAGTACAATGTGTAATCAAACAAGTTAATGACCTGTTTGTTCAACCCAAACCTCTATGTGCAAAGGTTTCTACCAGATGCTTTGAAGGATATAAAGATGAAAAAGAAATGGGACTTGGCCTCAAGGATCTTAACAGCGACTAAGAGAAGGGAATTGGGAACAACTGTGTAGAAGACGCAAGATGAAATTAAGTTGTGGTAGGAAGAAAGTAGATCATCAAATTGTTCAGCCTTCTAGAGGGGGATGCAGAAATCAACACTGGGGAGCATTCTGGAAGAGTGCTTAAAAGGAGTATTTTCAGTTCTGTCCTCTCTTCCACATTAATTGTCATGCTCTTTCAGATTCTCTTCAAAAATGCACATGGTATTGGTCATCTGGTTACTGCTCCCACCCAACTCGGGTAGTTATCCCTACCCCTTGGGCAGAATTATCTTGGCTATATAAAGGAGGAGGGAATTCAGCCAAAACTGCATTTGGTGGGAGAGTGGCTTTCTGTTGCATTTGGAACATACTCCTGTCATTTTCACTCATTTTCAGCCCCTTTGATGGATCTCTCCAGTTGGAAAGAACTCAAAAACAATTTCAGTGCAGATGCAAATAATCCTAACAAATTATTCTATAAATACACCACAAATAGCAATACTTTGTGGGGTTAATAGCGCTTACTTATCAAATAAGAAAACTGAAAAACAGAAGCTGTGTCCATGTGAGGCAAGTGGCTGAACTCTGAATCCAGGGATCTGTCTGGTTCTTCCGGTCAACACGACTGCGCTACATACAACCTGGAAGAACACTAACCACGGGTTGGCTCATGAGCCGTAGGGATTTGTATCTTTTTAAAAGCAACTTGCCATCTGCCAACTCCTGCCCTCAATGTGTGTGGGGAAGGGGAGGGAGGGCATGCGGTAGAGCAGGGACACGGGGACCTCATCCTCTCATGACCAGAGGCATAAGAGTCCAGCCAGCTCTCTGAAGGGCAGACAAATCGTATTACAACGCTTGCAAATTGGGATTGCAGAAGCCATGGATGGGAGTCGACATGCTTCGTCCTCTGTTACTGAATAAAGGCCATAGGGTGGCAATTCTATAGATGAAGCATCAACCCCAAAATTTCAATTTAAGCTAGACGTCACATTATATGGCCTCATATATATCAAACATCCTCCCGACTGAATTAGAACGTTCAGTTTAATACAGTAGGTAATGAAATATAAATAAATGCTTTCCTGAGTCGACTTATTTTCTTTGGAAACTGCATTTAGAAGGAGGAGGGTAGAGGGTTCAGGGTTGGAGTAGAAGAATTTTTGTACTATTTAATGTAGAATTTACAAACATTGTGGCCAAAAGATATTTTAGTGAAGAGTATTAGGTCATTAAAAAAATTCTCCTAGCCTTCGTTCTTCCAGGATCAGGGAACTTCCTAGGTTGAAAAACTGTAACGGTTAAAAATCCACGACTATCATGTATGGGGGGCAGTAGTACGTGATAATAAAATTTATAACAACAATAATAGCAAATGACCAATGAGAACTTTCTATGTGCCAGGCAAGGTACATATATTATTCCATTATATCTCACCAAACTCACTGAGGTAGGAACTCCCATTAACCCCATTTTATAAGACAGTTCAAATAAAGTCAGGAAAGTTAAGTAACTTATCCCAAGGTTTCACACCAGTAAGTAGCAGGGTCAAGATTTGAACCCAGTGCTCTGACCCCACAGCTCATGTTCTCTTCCACCTCTCTGTATCAAAGGCAAGACTCTGAGAAAGTCAGACATACCTGACTTTGAATGTCGTCTCAGAGCTGGGTAACCTTGGACAAGTTCTTTTATTTCTAAGCCTCAATATCTTTATCTGTAACATTGATATAATAATGCCACGTCAAAGGATCAGTGAGGATGAAAGAAAACCGTGTAGAAAAGCACAAAGTAAAACTCATATTATGGCCCATTACCTTGCACGTAAGTGTTCTACAAAATCTAGGGGATTTCTGGAAAAATAAAGAATGGAGATTTGTGATAACAAATATATGAAAGTGACAAATTAGATGGCTAATAGAAGATTTGATAGTATATCAAAATTGGAATGTGTATACATATAATTTTTATCTCTGCAGATTACTTCGCTTAACTTTTGAGTTGTTCTCATTGCAACTATCAATAGTATTTTAGCTAAAAAATTAATTGTTAAGTGTGAACTTAAAAAGTTAACGTGGCATTAATGAAGCAGATCACTCTCAGAACCTGGAAATTGGAGGTGCGGCCCCGGTGGTGGTTCAGACATTATTTTACTTTTCCACTACAGTGGGTTCTATAAAAAACAAAAAAATAAAAAAACCCTCAAATATAAAAATAAAAAGGAGTTCATGCATAAAGCATGATGCCCTGAAGCATATTAGATCTGTTTATCTCTTTGTTTAAAATGAATGCTACTTGGTACAGTTTACATAACATGGCAGGGATCAGCTTGATAAAGTGTTTATATCACCTGGGGAACACACCGGCTCATTTCCTCAACACCTTTCCACATGACTAGCTTGCCAGCAAGTATAATAGCAAACAAAGTTTTAATAGGTCAAGAGCAGAGTAACTGCTCACATTAACCAGAGGGAGAGAGGGGCTTGACGCGCACCAAGGCTAATAACTGACACTTTCAGCACGCATTTCTGAATGCTGTTTAATGGGGAGCTTAGAAGGAAAGGCTTTTATAAAAGCCTGAGATTACTGACAAGCTTTGGGTAGAAGGAAGAGGGGAAATGGAGCGGCATCGCCGTGCATGCACGCTTGAAAAACGCGGGTGCACTTTACGGCAGGTGGCTCATAAACCATTTCTCCCTCACTTGCCTGCTCTAGCAACTCACAATTAACTCCATTATTAAGCTTAAGGATTGACTGCAGCGCTTCCATTTTCTTTAAAGCTGTCCAAACGAAGAGAGGCCCTCATTTTTATTTGTGTGTTGTCTAAGTGAAGCTGCTACTTAGAGACTGTTTTTGTCATATCACATCAGTTTTGCTGAAAGCTGCAACAAGGCAGATAAACATATGATCTATCTTGGAACCTTTTCTTTTCTTTTCTTTTTTTCCTACTAGGAGGGGAGAAAAGGTGGGATGTCTTTTTTTCTTTCTTTCTTTCTCTGCAACTTTGTCTTCCCGGGCAGTGTGATTATTTATGAAGTTAATAGCATCTGCAGAGTTCATAGGTCCCTCTTTTTCCCCCAGAAGCACACACAATAACAAATTTCAATAAAGTTTGGGGATATGAATAGCTGTGTTGCTAACCCTTGCTTTGGCAGCCGATAAATGGCAGAACATGCTCAATATTGTAGTTATGCTTTCTGCACTACCAAGAGGGGAGGCAAAAATCTGCTCTGTGTTTAAACAGAAGAATGGACAGCTTCCTTTTGCTGCAAAGTCTGTGTCTTTTGTGGGTATGCTATCCTTGAAGCCTCTTTAATAATGCAGGATGTGGAAAAGCTATGGCGAGAAAGAGTTGGGAGTTCATGTGGCATGTTCCTTAGACACTATGCACTGTAGCAAATGGGAAACTTTGTCAATATGTATCCAGGCTCCAGAGGGATACAGATCAGTAACTGAATCATAGGTAAATAGATAGATTAGATATGGCAGTGGCGGGAAACACGCCGAAAAACAAATCCATGAGAACAATTTTACAGGGCCTGCCTTCTATTTTCATAAGGAGACTAAGCCAAATAATCTGACAAGGGTGGAAATCAAATCATCTGTCACGTTCCTCTACCTTTCATTTATCACACAGTTTAATACCATAATGAAAAATAGCAAATGAAAAATGAACTGAATGACCAATGAAAAATGCCTTCTCTGAGGATACAGGAATGTGTTGTTAGCCTAAATCCTCCACCCCTTTACACATGTAACTGCTAGGGGAGGCCCTCTGGTCACATAGCCCATTTCATTTGAGTATGACAGTTCCTGGGATGACATTAGCATTGTGGTTGGGAGAGTCCTCAAGACATAAAAGCTTTCCTCTGTCCCTCAGTCCTCTCAGGCTGCTACATTTTTTTAATCCCTTCTTTACATCAAAATCTGGGCTAGGACAAGGTTGGTCTATGTGGACAGAGGCCCAGCGAGTCCACACTCAGCCATGAAGTGTAGTAGCAGGAAGAGAGGATAGAACTATCATTTACGGACTGTTCACCGCGTGCAAAGATTGGTCTTCACAATCACCCATGTAAGGCAGTGCGAACCCCATTTTCACAACTGAGGAAACTAAAAATCAGAACAATTAATTTGTCCAACGCCTGAAAGTAGTAGAAGGAGAACTTAAACCCAAGCCTAGCTGATAACAAACCCTGCGCCCTTCCCACTGATCTCCCTGCTTCCCGTAATCCAAGAAGATAAAAACGTCCTATAAGGTGGATGCTAGGGCACCAGGATGGAAGTTAGGAGAATAAAAAGGAACTTGGTAGATGGCTTTAAATATATACTCTAAACAATAACAACTAACATTTACTGAGCACTTACTGTGTGCCAAGCATTTATCAAAGTACTCTATCAATAGTCCGATCATCACAATAATCCTAGGAGTGGGTACTAGTCTTACTGTCATTTCCAGATGATGAACCCAAGGCTCAGAAGTCAAGGAATTCACCCAAGTTTACCAGGCTAGCAAGTGGTAAAGCGTGGACTCCACCCCAAGCATCTGGTTCCAGAGTCCTCCTCTCAACTACTAACTCTCACCATCTCTTAAGCTGAAAGACCGGGAAGGAAGTGAGAACTTGCCTGGTGCAAAAAGGATATATGGCAGCCCATTGGTTTATTATAAGAAGAGGCTGTCATTTATTATAAGAAAATGGCTTTAGGAACAGCAATAAATAGGTCCATTTACATAACACCACCCATTAAAAAAATATATTCTTCATCCTCAATCCTCCCATCCAAACCGTGTGTAGGCTTAGGGAAGAGATAACATTTATTCTGCCCACTTGGTACAGTCTAGCAGATTGTGGGTACTCAAATCAGTCTCTTGCTCCTAAGCCAAGATGATTAATAAGGCAGAACATATTTATTTCTAAGGAGCAGAGGAGTTGATTCTGATTGAGACAGTGTGTGCTGTTGAGCCGCAAAACAAAACTGACCTCCGCATAATTAGGTTGGACGTGGTGGAGTGAGGACTTGAACACAAATAGTTCTATTTTGACAAGCAGGATTCAAGAGCAGCTGCTTTCTTTTCTTTTTCTTTTCTTTCTTTTTTTCAAAAGGAGGATGATGATTATTTAATATTTGTTGAGTGCCAACAGTGTACTCAGCGCTGCTCAAGACCTAGGAACTAGATGTTGGAAACTGCCTGAAGGGAAACGTTAGCAAATTAAAATCCAGAGAATCAGCATGAAGGCGGCTGAGGAATACCTGATTAGAGGAAAGCTCTGCGCCCGTCCCAGAACAACAACAAAAAAGGCAGCGATAAGGCAAGAAAGAAAAAACCTGTATGGTTCAAACCGCAGAGATGCAGTCGGGTGGAAAAGTATGCTTTAAAAGAGAGAACTCCCACCCAAGTGAAGCTAATAGAAAGGAACATAAACTTCAGCAAGCAAGATGGAGGGCGGGAGAAGGAAGAATAAATTCAAAGAACAAAGACATCAAGGCAAATGATCAGCCTTTCTACCAGGCCTTCAAGAGGAGGCGGCCTGGAGGAAAGGTAGCCGCGGGTCAGGGGACTGGGATCGGCTCGGGGGATGCCCAGAGCACCGCTAAATTATTGTTCTGCCTGTGTGTGGTGTGGAGCGCGAGTAAATCTCTGGCCAGGCGGGGGTGGGGAGGCGAAATGCACTTTTGGTGGCGAGGGAGAAGCTGTGTCCTGAAGACGATGAAGGCATCAAAGAGAGCTACCGTTGAAGAAACTATGTTCCATTGCCCAAGAGACAGATGGACCTCATTGGCAAGTCCTAAAGCAGCCAAAAAAAAGCAGCTGACCATGACCTTCACCATATCCCCGGTGATCACAGCGATGGCAGCTCACAGGCCTTGGGACAGGGAGCTCAAGGCTCACCTCTCAAGGAGTGAGGTGGCATTCTGGAAAGAACCAGTATAATAGTGGAATCAGAGCAAATTGGGGAAGACTCAGAAGCTATGGAGACCTTGCAAGGAGGCCCCGAAACCATGGATAACAGAGATAAGTGGTGGATGTGAAGCATTCCGACTTTCAAAGGACCTTTAAGAAAGAATGAAAACAGTAATTCTTGCAAGAGTATTAAACAAAATTGGTAACCATGGGCAAGTGTTAAAATTCTGTTACATCTTCAAACTAGTTAAGAAATGGAAAGCAAGGAGTAGGAATAAAAGGCCATTTCTTTCCATAGAAAGAAGTTAATTGTGGGGTGCCCGGGGGAGAATGCTGATACCAGCTTTCTTCAGGCTTAATAACAATCCCGGAAGAGGAAGATGAAAAAGAATTATTGAAGGGTATTTGAGTCATGGAAGAGTCTGAGAGAGTCTAGAAAACACAGACACATGGGGGAAGAAACAGGGAAATTAAAAATACTCCAGCAAGCAAAGATTCAGCTAAAGCAGGCAGAGGGCCATCCACCTCGGAAAAGAGGAGAAGCTTGGGATCCCCTGCACATGTCTCTCTAGCGCTTGGCATACTGGATGTAGTTGCCCTAAGTGTGGTCCTTTTGTCGGATTCACTGAAACTAGGGCTTAGTCGTTGTTTGTCATCAGCTACTATTAGACCTCAGCTCCTCAGCGTTTTATTTTCCTCTAGCTGTGAAATAAGGACAATAAAATTGGTCTCATTTCTAGGAATACTGAGGAATCAGATCTGTTACTGATGGAAAATTCCAAGTGAAACAGTATTACCACCCCCCCCCCCATATATTTATTGATTGAATTAGTGGACAATTCTCCAAAACACCCAAGTGGCTTTTGTATTCCATTTTTCTGCCCGCCTTTGGCACATGACTAAAAGCTCTTTTCTGTTCACAAAAATAGCTGCTTTATTTCTATAGATAGCACCAATGCATACCCTGTGTGTCTAAGTCAGTCATTGTCCCCTGGAGAAAGGTGGTTGTTCATGAATAGGAAGTTAATCAGCTTCTTATAAGATAAATTCTAGCTATTTCAAATTTAAAGGAAATACTGTCCCACCCCAAACCTGATGAATAATATCTCAGGAAGCCAGGAAGTGAATTTGTACCCTGCTACTTCCCGCCCCCCCTCTGCCATCCCCAGCCATCTGGAGAAGAGGGCCCACCCTCTGAAAAAATAACCTGGGAGGGCAAGAGTTTAGGTGGATTTTTGTGGCTAAGTTGGATGGTGTCGCAGAACGTAAGAGGGGCCGATATTGTAACAATAGCAGAGTACTTTACAGTTTAAGTAGTGTTTTCATGGCCATTATTTTGTGTGATTCTCACAAGAACCCTGTCGTGGGAGTCCACACACCATCATTTTATAGATGAGAAAGCCAGAGCCCAGAAAGGTTCACCTCTAGTTAATGAACAAAAGAGCTAGAACTCCAGCTTGGCTGTTTTAACTACCCAAACCCATTTTCTTTCCAATTCACCAAATAAAAAAAGGGAAGGAAAAAGGCTTGCCCTTCCTCAGGACTTAAGTAACCCCCCTGCAGGCATACAGAATAGCTGGTATCTACAGACCCCTCTCCTATTCCCCTGCCACACACGCACACACGCACGCACACACACGCGTGCACGCCTATTGCGCCCCAGCCCATCCAAGAGAGTATTGAAGGTAAATGAAAGTGGCAACTTCGACACTCCCACTTGTTAGCAAGAGCAAACCACGGGAGAAATGTGTTTACATATTCAACATTACCTTTAGGAGGCCTGTGGAGACTCTGATTTCTATTTGCACTCATCTTATGTTAGTGATTTTCATATTACATTAGCAAATTTAATCTCTGCTAATGTGATAGGAAGTTACTAACACAATGAGACTTGATTTAACAACTTGCAGGCTTTGGTGGCAAAAGCAAAATTTGCTAGCAGAATACCAATTCTAATCTGTAATTAGAGAATAAATCAGGATACAGGGACATCAGACATTCACACATTTCAGATCTAGAGTAGAGCCAAGGTAGAAGGTAGGAAGTTTGGGACCCAAGAAGTTTGTGAATGAGGAAGAGACAGCTTAGGGAACCACTGTTGGGCTTGAGGTCTTACTTATGTTACTCTGAGCTAATGAGTATAATTTGTCAATTACACAGCTTCTTATTTACTAGACTTACTAGATCCTCGGAGAGCATGGGGGTTGAAATCACCAAAATAATGATCAAATTTCATTTATCAAGCCAAAGTAGCATTCTTCTCCAACAAGCCCTTCCACTCCTGTGCTGGACAACTGGAAAGCAAAGGGCTTAGCCTCACTGGGGCTGCCTTGCTCCTGATCACTCTGTTGTAAGTACCAGTAATGGGGAAAACATACAAACAAGGAACCCCCAGAGAAAGAAAAAATCCCCAAGTGTCCTGAATAGCTTCAGGACAGGGCACCATCGGCTGTCTCCAGGAAATTCTGAGGGGCTCCCTCTACTAATTCTTATTTATTCTAGGCTTCCATAATACACATGATGGAAGGCAATTGGAAATGCTTTTGAGTCCCAGTAATAAGCCAGAAAAAGTTGACCATACTTTCTAAACAAACTCTCCTTTTCTATCTATACATTACAAATACATAGTTTAGATCACAGGGTGGCCAGATGCTCCCAACATCTAGAAACGTATTCAAAGTACCAAGGTTCTAAGGTAATAACCCAACCTTCTCCCATAGAACTGTTGAAATACTTGCGTAGGGGGGCGGCTGGCTGGCTCAGCCGGGAGAGCACATGACTCTGGATCTTGGGGTCATGTGTTCAAGCCCCACGTTGGGCGTAAAGATTACTTAAATAAATAAAACTTTTGAAATATCTGTTTAAAAGTTCTTCTGGAAGCAAACACCTGTTTCAGACTCACCCACTTTCATGACTGAAACCCCTCTCTATTATTAGTATTTTTCTTTTGCCAAGCAAGGGTTTATTGCTATAATATATACGTGCTTGCACTGGATAATAAAACTTCCCTGATTACATTATAACTGCACATTAAAAATTTACTAAGATAAAATTAATGTGATTTTAATAATATTGTTTTAATATACAGAATGTCAGGTGACAGCAACCAAACTCTTTGGAATTCAGCGTGCAACCCGCCTCCTTTGCAGCGTCCTCACAGCACTAGCCGAGCAGGGCAGATGAACGTTGTCTGTTAAAATGTCTGATGCATGCATCCCAGGGGAAATAGCTGAACTTAGGGCCTTTTAAAATGTGACCGGACGATGCTTTGGAGACTGTAACGTAGGGAACTTCCCTGCATGACAGGGGACTGGGCCAAACCAACACATAAGGAACGTTGTTGCCTGCACCCTCTTCTATGAGATTCAGCCAGAGAAAATAACTTCAAAGAATCCTTTGATGGAGAAAAAAATGTTTTCATTTGCCCGTTTTATGATAGTGCTGCAGGATACTTACAGTTGATTTACTATAATGACAGGACCGATCTACTGTCCCAATGGAAAAGAAATTCTACCTTTCTCCTACCACCTACCTGCCACATTTATTATTCCCAGCTAGATGTGCAGACAGGCAAGAGATGGGTTAAAGAGAAAGATGGTTGGAACACAGCAAATAGAAATCATCAGACTCCCGCCAGTGTCACTTGCACGAGGCTGCCTGTGACCCAGGGCGGGAACGTTCCCATGGTCAGGTGCCTGCTCGCTTCAAACCCCCATAGAAAGAGCGGACCTCCCAGCTCTGCACGGCAACTGAGGGGGATCTGAGGGGCCAGGGAGAAGTAACAGCCTGGCTTGCACCCCGCTGGGCAAAGACTCAGCCAGAGGAAGTGCCAGGACACTGTGCTGACCCACTTCGGGGCCCTTCCTCTCTGTTTGTTCCCAAGCAAAAGAGATACAAAAGCATCACTATGGCATGGTGAAAAGTTGGAGAAGCATTCTGGAAATTGACATGCAAATAAGCACTCCAAGTACTTCACTTTGTTCGGAAAATTCCCATCGCCGGGACCTATAAAAACACCAATCAGAAGAGGGGCAGTGATGGGAAGGGGCCGGTTGGTTTTGCAGCCAGTCTCCCCCTATAAGGGATTGTTTCTGTTTCATGTCACAGTGTGAGCTGCCACAGTTAAAACTAAGCACACACCCAGCAAATGACCTAGAAGACAACAGCTGCAGATATGTATTCTGTAATAGCACCCGTGCATTCGAATAGCATCTTCTAGAAATGGTCCTAGCTGCCCACGAAAGCCCTGAGATGCACACATGCTTCCTAACCTGGGTTCATGAGAGAAGCCAAATGTTTCACACGGGACAAAGGCAACTGTTTCCACAAAGCCAACTCCTACACTGAGCAGATGCACAACTTCCTACGTAAAGACATTCCAGTTCTAGACAGGGATCTTAAGACAAAATCCCTGCCTTAATCACTTAATCACTGCTTTTTAAATCACTGATAACCTAGATGTCAAGCTCCCACCAGCAGATCCCAGGACATACCCTATACAGTGCTAACTGGAGTCAAAAATGACCTATGAGAGTGGGGTTGCTGCCTGGTGAGTGGCCTGCACCAGGTTTCAGAAGGTCCCTTTGGTTGAATTTATGATAAACACCAGACCCTGAGAGAACTGGCCCATTCTTACAGTGGGTAGCATGGGCCGTATGTAAAAAGGAGGCATAAAGGTTGGAGGAGAAGAGACAGAGGTGAATGCTCTGGAAATGAGTGGATTCGTTCTGATTCTAATATTAAAACAAAGCAGAAAGCCTACTTCTTTTTATACTTTGTGTTCTGCTCATCTCACCAACAGGAGGCAGATAATCTGTTTTGTACAAGGCCACTTACCATCATTGTCTTCCTCCCCTTCCCAGAGCCAACCCTTCCTGAAAATTATGACTCCTCCCTTTCCCTCACTGGAGACATTCCTTGTCAAGAAAATCGAGCCACACACTCAAAACTCTGAATTCTGTTGCTGGATTTATCATCTGTCTGCCAAGGAAAAGTTTTTCAATTCAGCAGCAACTCAATGGATTTAAAATAAGGAAATTGTAATCCCATATAATAACAAGTCCAAAGAAAGGACAACGCTAAAATGGGTTAATTCAGTGGCCCAACAAGGTGATCAAAAGCCAGGTTCTTTCCTTCTTTCTGCTCTTGTCTCCTCAGCATATGGGTACCATCCTCAGCCTTGCTTCTCACTTAAATTTGTAGCAACAGCCACATGCTCACAACAATGTCCCGATGCAGAGGAGCCTTTTGCTTTGTTTTGTTTTGTTTTGTTTGTTTGTTTGTTTGTTTGTTTTGGGGGGGGTTCTATTTGGAAGGTGACACAGAACTTCTCCCCAAAGCCGAATCTAGCAGATACCCCTGAACCTCTCAGGGCAGCGGTCCCCCGGGGGCATCCTCAACACCTTTCTTTCTCTAACATCCTGCATTCAATCTCTCAGTGAGTCTTGTCAGCTGTCCCTTCCAAAAGGGTCCTGAAGCTGACCACATCTCACCTGGCCTGTGACAGAGCCCTCGTAATGGTGCCCCCACCTTCGTCCTTTCTTCATGTTCTCAGCTCAAGAGCATGATCGCACCCCAATTCCGCTGAAAACTCCCGTGTGGCTTTGACATCGTATTGTCATCGTATTCAGACATATTTAAGGCTATATCCTGGACAGCCCACGCCACTGTTTTGTCATCTCTCTGCCTTCCTCCTCGCCACTCTTCTTCCCAAACGCTGCACTGGCCACACTGGCGTCTGCTACTCCTTAGACACACAGTGCACATTCCCACCTCCAGACCTTTGCACAGACTCTTTCTTCTTCCTGGAACACTGGTCCACCAGATAGCCAAATTGCCTTACATCCTTCAAATCTCTAATCAGATGCCACCTTCTCAGTGAGATTTTTTCCTGGCCCCGTGATTTTATATATACTCTCTCTCTACATCCCCTGTGTTCATCCCCTGTCTTACTTTTCTCCATAAAATTTCCTACCATCTAGCATACCATAATTCACTTATTTATCTTGTTTGTTTTTTTTAACTTCCTATTAGAAGCTCCACTGGGGAGAGTTTTCTCTTTCCCACGTTGGTAACTTAAGAACCTAGACCACTGACTGGCACCAGTAGAAACTCATTAACTACTAGTTGAATGAATAAGTTCTAAAACCAGTTATGGGCAATTAGACCCACAACGGCTTTAACCAATCAGGATTCATGCCTGTGGCTGAGCTTGCATCCCCTAAAGAATGCAGTAGGCAGAAGGAGATGGGTACTTGGGGTATTTTTAAGGAAAAAAAAAAAAAAGACAGGAAGAGTTTTGGTTAAGCAATCAACAGTCCTGATGTATTCCTTGATTTATTTCCCTTTTTAAAAGCAAGAGAGGTAATTATCACTTATCCCAAGTCAAGAAAAATGCCTTACTTCATTGATTCTATTTTTTCCCACATTTCAACATCTCTAACTTTGGGGTGCATCTTACAATCAATGCTATCTTATGCTCCTGCAACTGGCAGTATTTTTTTTTCTTAGAGCTTCATAAAAGGATGCAGGATCTTAGAAGGATGATGTCTTAGAATCAGTGAAATACCATAGTATCCCTTGAAACATGGCCTGCTTCTGAAGTATGAAGCAATACTAAAGAAGAAAGAATATTATCATCATTGTCCATAGACACATAGCCGGCTGCTATTAAATAAAAAAAAAAAAAAGTTTTGAAATCTCTCATGATCTCCAGCAAAACTGGACATTCTCTTTTTCTCTTGCCTTCCTATTGGGAGGCTTTGATTTAAGATAATGTCTGAGCAGAGAAGCTTCCTTCAGCTCTGTCATTTGACCCAGATTGTATGTTTTTATAGCCTGAGCCAATTAGTTAAAGTGACTTTGACTATAATAGGGACCTGTGACATTCCTCAATATTATTGCATTAGTCACCCTGGAACAGTTTCTGGCTTGTGTTTGTAATCTGGCTCTGATTGTGCCTTCTTCATCTCAATATTTATATGATTGGTTGCTGTCCTGTAAAATAATGACCTTTGAGTCCTTGAAATTAAACCCTCTCTGATTTTATTTCAATAAGTCCTTGGCACTTGATGGAACAGTGTGAATCACCTTTATTGTTCTGATTACTAATCAAGCGGTTTTTCTTCTTTCAATCTTTTTAATTGTTATTAATCAAATGAGGATTGGGTCTGGAAGTCAGGAAACGGGTGGTGCTCCCAACTCTGTTCCTGCACAGTGGGGTAAACCTGGGCAAATAATTTACCTTCCTCTCATTTTCCTTGATGCACCTGGGGAGGTTGTTCTAGATCATCTAGTTCTTTAAATCTGTGCTGGAATGGGTTTGTAGTGCCAGGCCCAATGTGTGTTTTACTCAGACTACAATCCCAGCCTCCATCCCAAGGCTGCATTGGAGGAGGGCTGGATCTCATTAAATACACTAACTTATTTACAAAATGAAGTTAGATAAGCCTGAACCATGAATTCCTTGAGGGCAAGACAATGTCGCATTGACTTTTGTAACCTATTACTAGACAGACACTCCTTGAAAATGGAGACAGTAGCTATTATAATTCATTTCTGTATCCCCAGTAAGCGCTTCATACTTGGCTGTTGATGAACAAACAAATAACTGAAATGTGGTAGTCTAGCTACTCTTTCCTCTTAGCCTTGATGGAAACCGTAGTTTTCCACTCCTTCCATTCTTTCTCCGTTCTTCCCTATATTTTTCTTTTTTTCATTCCATACTCTTCTACTTTTGCATTTTTTTCTTTTTGCTTTCTTTTTTTCCTCTTTTTTTTTTTTTTTTTTTGTTCTGGTCCATTGGTATCATGTCATTTTTCATTAATACAAGTCCTAGTCTCTTTCTTGTGCTAAAATATGCGTGACATGAAGGTTACTATTTTGACCATTTTTAAGGGTACAGTTCCATAACTTTAAATACATTCACATGGTACACCCAACGCCACTATCCATCTCAGGAACTTCTCATCACCCAAACTGAAAATCTGTACCCATTAAACAGTAGCTCCTCAATTTGCGCCCCCACCCTGAGCCTCTCTAAAAATTGGCCTATTCTAGGTACCTCATATAAGTGGAATTCTCTTTTATTTTGGAGTTTTCCCCTTGCTCCTTCTGACCCTTCTTTCCCTCTACTTCTGCATTTCCTTTTCGTTCCTCCTTATAGCCGCCCTCTCCCTGCATGGCCCCATTTTCTCTATCCTTCTGTGCTTCCTTAGTTGCCATCCATCACACAGCCCTTCCTTCACATTTTCTTATGTCTTATATCCATGCATAACTTTTATATCTTAACTCATTTATAAAGTTGTGGTGTTATATTTAAATATGTTACACATCATCTGTACAAAAGATACAAAATACGACTCTTTAAAAATTTTGAAAGCGGGTTTTGGAAGGGGCTAGCTCGTAAAACGACTGCACTAGGAGGCCCTGGACAGATCAGAGAGGGGAGCCAATGTCATTAGGAGGGGTTTGCCAGGGAAACCATTGTTTCTGTTTGAAAACCACTCTAGGATTTATATAAGCTTAGAGACGTAGTAGATAGATAGATACAGAAAGGTCTAGCTATGTATCTCACAAAGACAGAAAAGTTCCCTCAGAGCCAAAGACAGGGAAAAGTCCTAGAGTTCAGTTACAAAGGCATAGTGATTCCTCATCTCTCATAAAGTGCAAGTTACGCACTCTCGTTACTCATGTTCCATACCAACTTTTCCCTGAAGTCCCAGCTGTTCACGGCAGGCTGACACAGAGTATTTCAGGAAAGTTGTAAACAGGACAAGCACCAACCCTTTAAACACACAAGCATAAGTACACAGAGAGAGGGATTATTGTAGAACAGATACACAGTTCATAAAATCTGGAAAATAAAGTAAAAATGACAATCGCTCCAATTTCCTACTCTCCTTCCCCCAGACTTCCTAGGTTTTTCTTTCCATGCACCAGGAGTCTTTGAAACCTATTGCAGCAGAGATGAAAGAAAGTTAAAGATTTCTAAATAAATTACAATGAATAAATCTAGACTTAGTTTAAGCCATGATGTAGAAGCAATAGCGGCTGTTTTAGAGTATGTGGTTGTAGACAATGGATCCTCCTTAAAACGGGAAAAATAAAAGGGCTTATCTCGAAGAGTGTTGTGACAACTAAATTAAATGTGTATGTAAATCACCTGGCATTATTCCTAATTCCCTGTACCTCAAAGCTGGTGTGCACAAAAGAAAATGGCTAATAAGGAAATCTAGCCTATCATCCCATATATGGATTTAAAATCTGAATTTGGGGATACCTGCTTTGGCAATGGTTACATTTCTTAAAAATGAGTATCTAAATATGTGGCAAATCATGCTTTTCCAGCTTTTTAGGCCTGAGGAAAGCATAGGTCATTGGCACATGCAACCCCAGAATCAGCAGCTACTTTGCAAACTCTACCCCATGATGTGGTTGTAAGAACAGCATTCCTATTCCTCTGGAGCATTCTTTCTCCCCTTATTTTCTCAATCTTCTTAGGTTCCTGTTTTGCACATTTCATTATTGCTTCATCTGTATAGTTTTTATGTTTTTCTTATCCCTCTTAGTCCTTTGTACTTATCTTTAAATCTTCTCTCTCTAGTGTCTTTCTTACTATACAACACCTTTCTTCCTCATTTTTATTCCCCGTTTAATCTTCTACGCTCCTTTTTTGCATTTGCATTTTCTCATGTTCACATTTAGTCTGTGGCACTTTCTAGTAAAACCAGTGACTATAAAATTTTCTTACATCTTGTAGTCAGGTTCATGATACCTATCCATTTCTGAAATTTATCAGCCTAGTAATCTTTCACCCGAAGTGATGTTGATGATAGTAACACAACCTGGAATGTTAGTGAATCTATGGATTCTGAGAACAAAATAGCAACATGTCTGTAGGATATTTGTGTTTTTTCCCAGTATTAATCACATTCACATTTGATATGGCATATCATTACCAGGTACCTCATAAGCGCTCAACAAATGTTTGCTGCTTAAATTTAACTTACATTAAAGACTCTACTTTCAGGAATCATTTTTATAGTTTGTTAAATTTAACTTACACTAATCAAACCTTTCCTTCATATGGATTTATTTGATTTCCCCAACAACCTCCTGACATTAGGTAAGACGTGTGGCATCATGCGCTTCCAAGGGCTAAGGGAATCGATGGTGGAGAGAGATCCATGATTGACTTAAGACTGTAGAGCTGTCTGGTTGCTAAGCCAAACCTAGAACTCAGGCTTCCTAATTCCAAGGCATGTATCGGATCCTTATGACACAATACCGCTTTCTGTGTTTTCGGCCATCATCCTGCCCAGTGGTACCAGTGTTGTTATTCCAGGTTAGAATCTTCTGCTCAGGGACCCAGGGGACTACTGAATATTACCATCCCTTACTGCTCCTCAATCCACCTAGTATCTGCAAAGACATTAGGAGCACTGGCTACAGTCACAAAAGCTAACATTCACTCAGGGCTCATCATGTGCCAACAAATGTGATTTGCATGAATTAATTCGTGTATTCCCCTGTACATGGCAACTTAAAGTAAATACAGTAGAGGTCTCCAAATGCTCTCTATATATTACTATACGTCTTACCAAACATCCCCAGAGCTGTTTTGCAGAGAAAATGTATCTACCCCTACAAAAAGAAAAAGAAGCAAAGTCTTTAGAAGATAAAAATAAAATCAAAATGGAGCCCACAGATCCGGTCTCCAAGTCCTCTCACCAGTCTATCCCATTCGCCTTGCTGATGGACTAGTCCCAAACCAGTATCGAGCTCGTGCAGTGATGAAAGTACATCTTTTATATTTAAGATCGCCTCCCTGTTTGTCCTAAATGTTAAAGGTCCTCTTTACACACAGAGGCACTGTTTCTCCTCAAGGTTATTTGTAAACCCTCCCTGTAAGGCCCTCCTCTTTGTCTGTGTTAATTGTTGGGGCATTATCAGCCATCAAGGGTCGTTACAACGAGAGGAAAATAAAGAAATCCCAAGTCTAGGAAGAGGAAATACAAGTACAGACATCGTATCAATTAAGGGGGAAGAAAAATCTCATTGCCAGACATAAATCTCAAAGAAAAGACAGTCATTACAATAATAATAATTACTATTATTACTAATATGAAAAGAGAAAAGCTTGGTTCCAAGTTCACTGAAAAGTTTCCCTTCAGTCTTGAGTGATTCTTCCCTAGAGCCTCCCAGGAGCGCAAGCCTATAATTTTAATTATATCTTGGCATTCTCATAAAGCAAACAGCCTGCTCAGGTAGTATTTATTACCTGTTAGGAAGAATACTTATGAATATGCTTCGCAAATTCCAACTGCCGTGATCTGCAATGGGCCTTCTCAAGGACAGACAGGGTGAGTTGGAATACACGTAGGAGAAAAGTTGCTCATTAAGAGAAGGTTTGTTATCCAGCAACGTATAATTAAGGCAACGGTCCCAGCTTCTGTGACAGCCAACACTCGGGTAGTTGTTTGATTGCTGCGTGGGTCAGAGATCAGCTCCTGCTACAAGATGTAGCCACATTAGTGTGTTAGTGAACAGGTTAGAAAGTAAATTACAGCTGCCTTTCTCAAGCACATTACTGTCGGTCTTCATTGTTTTGCTTTTACTGTACATCAGCAGGACTGTGGCTTCTAAAGACTTTGTGTGACAGGTTAGGCATTTTATCCTTTGAGTAAACAGTAATCATGGTGCGAAGAAAGTGGGGCATTGGAGAATTTTTCCTATTCTTTGAGAATTCCACTCTTCCTTTTTAGTTTGCTCCAAGGGCTCATTGGGGATACATATATTAAGCCCTTTAAATAGTTCATAATAAATCTTTGTCTCAGGCTGATTCTGACAGTTTTTTAAAGAGTCTTTTAAGAGAGAATCCTCAATCATTTGTTAATCCATGGGGTGATCTTCAGACTTCGGGAAAAAAATAACAGCCTGGGCTCTTGGGTAGTGAAAATACAATGTAGGAAAAAATATATAAATATGGAAAGTCCCAAGAAAATCACCTTACTGAGATTACTTACATGTTCTGCATGTATCTGAATGCTTTCTTTCTTCCCCAACAAGCCAAAAGGAGAAAGGAAAATAATTGTCAAATTAGCAAGGATTTTTATTGATAATTTTATGTTTTTGGACTTACATGCATCTACCAAAATGTTAGGCTTCAAATTGTATAAGAGAGAGCATTCTTTTTAAAGTAAACTAATTCTCTCAGTAAAAAGATAATTTCTCCTTTGCCCTGTTTCCCCTTTAAGACTACTTCTGTCTTCCCCCCAAATTACTTATATACACAGTGCTATTTTACCTGGTTGGAGAGAAGCATTCTACTCTTAGAGAAAGGACTGTAGTGGTTGTTAGTGTCAACAAAAAAACTCTGAAGGGCAAGACGAAGCTATCAGAATAAAGACCTTTCTAGGTTGACCTGAGATTTTTTAGTTTCCACTTTGGATATAAGCTAATTTTGTCCAGTATATTAGTTGCTCACGATTTAAAGAATATAACATGATTTGCACACCAAAAACATAATACATGAACCTGATGGGAAGAAAGTAAAAGCCGTACTGTCTACCATGTAGGTAATTAATATTAGTAATCATTACAATACCTGTGCATTATTTGTGCTGTGAGTGGGAAATACTCTGAGGTCTCTCTGCAGAGGGAAAGAGTGCTCCATCTCAAGTGTTATATGTATAAATCGTTTCTATTTCAGGGAAACTTGTCTTGATGTATTTGGTTTTGCTTGTAACTGAAGCGATTGAGGAGGAAACAGAGACCTGCCGGTCATAACTTTGAGCAAAACATGAGGATAAGCATCACAACAGGGGCATTTTCTCGATGGACAGGACCTGAACCTGTATGTCACTTCTAAATGCAGCTTTCTCAAGCTCTTGAAAAATCCTAAGAACTTTACTAATGACATGCAAATGGAGTTTGTTGAGAATAAATGCAATAATAAAATGGAGCAATGGGCAAAGGACAGCCTACTGTTACAGATGGATTCATTCTCACGGAGGGTCAAATAATTGAAGACCCAGATCAAGGGCAACCATAAATATCTGGAGTCCCTGCAGTTGAGAGGATTAACCACAAAACAATTATGACAAATGCAGTGGGATCATTCAGCTACCAGGCAACTGTGGTGCCAGTTTTTAAAATAATTATTTGGCATTATAGAATATAAAATTTAGATCCAGAAGCCATCCAATATAACGCTGAAGTGTCGATGTTAAAAAATATCAAGTACATCATTAGAGAGTTATATGTGAAGCAGGGAAAGGGGCAGTAATGCAGTAATTAATACAAATTTGCTTTGCACCCAGTTTGAGAAAAGGATGCATCTACCCCATTTTCACCATCACCATTAGCAATAGCCTTTATCTTTTTAAATTGAAGAAAAGAGGGTAATTCTATAGCAAGGCTAATTGCAAACTATGTAAATGGAGTCATTAAAAAATGTCTGCTTTTTTATCCCCACCACTTGGGAAGATTATGCATAGCCTTGAAGAAAATACACAAATGACCGAACACCGAGTTCAGATATGGAAATGATGCCGACACATATATTATGAGGCCTACACATCTATCAGCTGACCAAAGTTATAATGATGAAGCCCTGTCTTCCTCACAGTAAAGCAGGGTTACTTCTGCCAAAGGATTAGAAGACTTTGTTTAGGTACTAAGATGGAGCAGTGGTCATTGAAACTTACTGGGATCATGAGTAAAAGGAAAATTTGCTCAATTTTAAGATGTCAAGATAGATATTCATTAGCAAAGTAAGCTATAGATAATTACTGGGCTATCTCCCACTTCTGGCTTCCCTAAATTACAAGTATAAATAATATTACTAGAATATTCTCCAATAAGCCTCAATCCTTTCTTTTTTTTTTTTTTTTTTTAAGATTTTATTTATTTGACAGAGAGAGACACAGCCAGAGAGGGAACACAAGAGTGGGAGTGGGAGAGGGAGAAGCAGGCTTCCCGCAGAGCAGGGAGCCCAATGCGGGGCTCGATCCCAGGACCCTGGGATCACGACCTGAGCCAAAGGCAGACGCTTAACAACTGAGCCACCCAGGCGCCCCTCAATCCTTTCTTAATGATGGATTTAATATAGTACTTTTCTAACTGAAAACATTTTGAAAAATAACCACTTCAAGACATGCTGGACTAAAGCCATAATGAAACCAACAAATTCTAGCTGCTCAAATTTCTCCTATATGATAAAAAATAATAAATGAGCAGAAGATACCGACTCAGGAGACATTTGCGGAGACCTGCCAACACAGGCTCTCCTCTATCCCCAGAACACACACACACACACACGAAAATAAAAACTGGCTACTTCCAATAAGGGGTTAATATCCAAAATATATAAAGAACTCACACAACTTATTATAAAAACAAACAACCTAATTAAAAAAATAGGCAGAGCTCTTGAATAGACATTTTTTCAGAGAAGACATCCAGATGGCCAATGGGCACATGAGAAGTGTTCAACACCAGTCATCATCAGGAAAATACAAATCAAAACCACAATGAGATATCACCTCACACCTGTCAGAATGGCTAAAATCAAAAAGACAAAAAATAACAAGTGTTGGTGAAGATGTGGAGAAAAGGGAACCCTTGGAACTGTTGGTGGGAATGCAAGCTGGTGCAGCCACCCTGGAAAACAGTATGGAAGTTCCTCAAAGGATTAAAAATAAAACTACCTATGATTCTGCAGCTGGGTATTTATCTAAATAAAATGAAAATACCAATTTGGAGAGAGATATGCACCCCTATGTTCACTGCGGCATTATTTACGATAGCCAAGGTATGGAAGCAACCCAAGTATCCACCTTTACATGAATGAATAAAGAAGTTGTCTCTCTCTCTCTCTCTCTCTCTCTCACACACACACACACACACACAGGAATATTATTCAGCCATAAAAAAAGAATAGAATCTCACCATTTGCAACAGCATGGATAGACCTAGAGGGTGTTTTACTAAACAAAATAAGTCAAAGAAAGACAACTACCATATGATTTGGCTTATGTGTAAAAACAATCAAAACAAAACAGAAACAGATTCATAGGCACAAAAAACAAACCATTGGTTACCAGACCAGGGAGGGTTGGAGAGAAGGCACAACATGAAGGGGGTTAACAGGTGCAGTCTTCCAGTCATAGAGTAAGTCATGAGGATGAAAAGTACAACATAGGGAATATAGTCAATAATATTGTAATAACTTTGTATGGTGACAGATGGTAACTAGACTTATACTGGGGATCATTTCATAACAAATCAGTATGATGATTCACCTGAAACTAATGGGATACTGTATGTCAGTTACACTTCAGTTTTTAAAAATGGCCATTGTGCTAGACCCCATCTCTGGGAAGGCAAATTTCAAAAAAGCCACATATTTATACCAACATTCACTTGAATTTTCAATCATTGCTTAGTTCTCGAACATTCTCCAGGGGAAACTTTCAACCTTTTAGAACTTTCTCTCTGTCAAACAAATGTATCTCAGGCCAATCTTCTAAACTTCTCCAGTCTTCATTCCTGTTAATCACATGACAGCTCCCATGCAAAACCCTTCCTCCCCCTTCTAGGGGCAGAGTGGCCAGATCTCGCTAATAAAAATACAGGATTCTCGGTTAAATTTGAAATGTATATGCAATGTTTGGGTCACACTAAAAACACCAGTCATTGTTTATTTGAAATTCAAATTAAATAAGGTTTCCCATATTTTATTTGGGAACCCTAATGAGGAGTAAACTGTGCTAAAGCCACCACCTTTTCCACAAGCCCCACTTCTGCCTCTTCATTCTTATTTAAAACCTTTCTCTCTTGGAGGCCACCACTCTTGAAATCCTCTAGACACCATGATTCCCATGCTTCTGAGTCTCCCAACGTGAAAGAGGAGTGGCCATCATACTTCGTTTCCACTGCCACTTCTGTACCGTTTCCCCCAATACCATCACTTCAGAATTTCCTCTTAAAAAAATGAAAAAGGTCTTCATTACCTGCTCTCAGTGCCATCATCTCTCAACAGCCACATCACTCACCTACTGTCCTCAATGGCGTCCACACGTCCTCTGCAGTCTTCCTGTGCAGCAGTCTCCTCAAGGAGGCAACAGATGCCCAAATGACAGTTTCCAGGATGAATAGCTACTCCACATACTTCCTTGACTGCCACAGCTCAAAACGCTCGTTCTTTGACTTGCCTTTAGCCACCTATTGGCAGAGCCATCCTTTGACTTTTAACCATGCTTCATTCTTTTTTTTTTTTAAGATTTTATTTATTTATTTGAGAGAGAGAGAGAGAGAAACAGCATGAAAGGGGATAGTGTCAGAGGGAGAAGCAGGCTCCCCGCCGAGCCGGGAGCCCGATGTGGGACTCGATCCCAGGACTCCAGGATCATGACCCGAGCCAAAGGCAGTCGCTTAACCAACTGAGCCACCCAGGCGCCCAACCATGCTTCATTCTTAACATGCCCAACATCTGTGTAAAAAAAGGAGAAAACCTTTCTAAGATAGAAGTGTAACAAAAAGTCACAAAGGAAAAAACATATAGACTTCTCGATATAAAATTTAAAAACATGTATCAGGGCACATTACAAACAGGAAAGGCAAACAAATGGGAAAATATTTACAAGAAGTATGTCAAAAATAATATCCTTGGGGCACCTGGGTGGCGCGATTGGTTAGGCATCTGACTCTTGGTTTCGGCTCAGGTCTTGATCTCAGGGTCATGGGATCGAGCTCTGTTGGGCTCTGTGCTCAGCACGGAGTCTGCTTAAGATTCTCTCTCTCCCTCTGCCCTCACCCCCTCTCTAAAATAAGTAAGTATTTAAAAAATATAATATCCTTAATAAAGGTAACTATCTCATTCAAATTGATATGAAAGATACTAAAAACTCTAGTGGAAAACAGAGGACATAAATGTAGGATTCACTGAAAAAGATTCACATGGCCAATAAATATGGATTAAAACATCATTCATCTTCATTAGAAATAGAGATGCAAATTAAACATGTGAGATGTTTTTACATACTGCTTTTCAGGAAGACCCCAGTAAAGTATCTTCTCTGAATCTTCTGCTAATTTAATGTTTTTTTATCAAGTGAGAACAAATATTTTAAGAGGGCAATCAATATGAACACCATCAAACACTGTTGATAATATGTAAATTGATAAAGCATAACTTTTCTGCAAAGTGGTACACAGAATCAATTTGTACACATTAGCTTTTTTAAGAAAAAAAAAAAAAAAGATGGGGCGCCTGGGTGGTTCAGATGGTTAAGCGTCTGCCTTCGGCTCGGGACATGATCCCAGGGTCCTGGGATGGAGCCCTGTCCGGCTCCTGGCTCAGTGGGGAGCCTGCTTCTCCCTCTCCCTCTGCCTCTCCCCCTGCCCCTGCTCATGCTCTCTCTCTCTGTATCTCTGTGTCTCAAATGAATAAAAAAAAAAAATCTATGAAAAAAAAAGAAAGCTCATGTTCTTTGACCTAGTAATACCACTTCTAGAAATCCACCCTAAGAAATAATAAGAAAGTTGAAGCAAGATTAATTTCAAAGAAATTCGTCACCAAGCAATGGAACATTACATAGCCATGTAAAAATAGTATGTTTGAAGTGATACTCATACGGGCAAATGCAGATACTCTCATTTCTGATTTGTTTTTTTTTTTAAGCTGATTTGCCACCAAGAGCCCCAATATCCTTTTATTCCCCGAGCGGTGTCTAATAATACTACTATTATCACACACTGAGCTATGACTGACATTAAAAAATGCAGGAGACACAGGTATGGTCCCAATTGTGAAATAAGTATATAAATAAATAGTAAATAAGAGTGCAACAAAGCATTAGTTTTAATAGTGACTGTAACTGAGTGTTAAGGTTATAGAGATAATTTTTTATTTTCTGGTTTACTCTTTCATATTTTCCAACTTTCCTGTGAACACAGAATCGAGAGAGAGAGAACATAAACTTATCTAAAAGCCATCAACAGGGTTTTCACAAATCCTTTCTGAACAAAGCCCCCTTCCTGGCTGCCTCCCCCAGGTCACCACCCCGCTGCCCCATCACCCTTTTCTCTTCCCCAGCCCATCACTCTGTCACTTTCACTTGCTCGTTTTTAACCCTTGGCAATCCCTCACTCTACGGACTTTTTTTATTCCCACTGTGCCAGCTCCCATCCCTGGGAGAAGTTCATGATCCTGAGCATTACCTTGAAAGACCACAAAGCCATTGTTATTAGGGTACCCTAGAAAATTAGTGCTCTTAAAATTAAGCAACTTCCAGCCACTGTGCAGTCTTATTACTTATTTTCTATCAGTCCTAGTTGCTTTGCCCACTTGGGCTGCTAGGTAGCTGCTTTCACTTTCAAAATCCTCTCCTTCTCCCATGTCCTCTACTGAAATTAAGTTGTTCAAGGCCATTCCCATCATACTCCTCTCTGTCTCCCCCCTCTCTCTTTTCTCTCTCACATCCTCCTTTTTTTCCTTCTCCCTCATTTCAGAGGCTTTCTCAGTCACGGATTAAATGTCCCTTAAGATTTAAATTCTTCAATTACCATTTCCAGTGTACACACCTCTTGATCAGTAAACATGCTCAGGTCTCTTTATTTTCATTACCAAAACTCACCAAAGAGAAGAAGGTCATTTATTTATTTACTCAGTCTTTCTCCCCCTTCTGTCCTGAAGCTCCTCCCTCTGGAGTTGCCCAAAGAATGGACAGTACCGGTAGGTACATCTGCGAGGCACTGAATGCTCTGGACGATTATGTCCATTAACTCCTCCCTCAGTTTCCTACAGGTTAAATTATCTGTCTTTAGTATAGCACTTATTTTAATTTTGGACCAAAAAAAAAAAAAAAAAGCACAAAAGGTAACATCTAGAATTGGTCACTAGTACATACCTATCCAAGTAATAGTTTTCTATAAAGCCTTTTACCAGTCCGAAGTCCTAAAGTTACAATGTGAGGTGTGCGTGGTATCTTCACCCACTTATCAACGTGACTTCCGGTCTTCTCCAAAGCCCTCCCATCAGTGAGGCCCCTGCATCCACCCACCCACCCAACCATCACCCCCTCGCTCTCCAGCCCCTCACTCCGCATTGCACTTCTTTATAGCATTCATCACCGCCAGAAGTTACTGCCTATGTCCCCTTCTCCAAAATGTAAGCACTTACATTTACAAATGGCTCCAGCTTATTGTAGATACTCAGTAAGTATTTAAATAACTGAACAAAGACTAAGTGAGCTATATTAAAACATCTGACAAGTGCTTACATGTGCTACTTTAAAACCTCATCTTGTCTTTTAGGGTCATGTGTTGAGTAAGGGCAGAAAGTTCTAGGGACAGGCAAAAGATCAACCTTTAAAACCTGAAGAGATGTGCTCCCAGCCCATAGGCCTGCACTTGAAGAGAGAGAGTTTGTGTATCAATGGCTCAAACCACCACCCGATTTTTCAGCCAGGGCTGCATAGCTGTTTCTCATCACATGGCATTGTTGTAGTTAGTCACAGAGCTTTAAAGCAGTGAAAAAGCAGAATGCATATGTGTGTGTTTGCAAGCGCCTCTGTAGCCAGACTCCTCTATATAACTCCTTTTTAAAATATAGTATGTCGACAACATCTGCTCCCGAAATGGAGATTTGGCCAGAATGCCAAGAAAATAAACATGGCAGTTCAACTCGGTCCTGGCAACCGGCGCCTGCCCCATGGATAGGCTGCACGGAAGATTCATGTATATAAAATAGTATATTAAAGTAAACTTACAAAAGCAAAGAGCAATCATTGCAACCATAATTTTTTCTTCCTCTTTGGGATTCTAATTTTAAAAGCATTAAAGAAGACAGCTGCTCATGCTGTGATATGCGCTAAACAGCCTGAAGGATGGAAAAAAATATATTTGTAGCTCATAATAACTATTGACCTTTCTGATATACAATGTTCTCTGTGTTAGCTATTCGGTTCTATCAACAGTGAAGATTGAACATGACTTTTTAATAGAAAACATGGGGTTTTGAGCTGCCTTCACAAAGGTGTTTATGTATTGTTATTTTGTTTTGTACTACAAAAGACCAAGTCCTGATGCCCTTTGTCTGACATCATGTTTGTTGTTTAAAAAAAAAAGGGAAAAGAGAGAAAAGAAAGGAAGGAAATAAAAGAAAGAAACAGAAAAGGGGGGAAAGCCTCAATGTTACTGAGTATGTTTTATATGAGGAATTGGCTCATAACCACTTTATAGTTGTGATAAAAGCATTGCCACACTCGATCCCATACGCAATATTGGTAATGGAATCCAACGGCATCCTGGGAGGACATGCCATATTTCTCTCCCAGAATAGATCCCTCAAGTGGCAACATTTATAGGGCATCTCCAGTAAGATTTAAAACACTTGCTTGCAGTATTCATATGGCATGTTCTTGGGAGTGCAGAGCCTGCAGCAGAATGGGTCACGTTGGACGTCATATACTCTCAAAGGCTATCTTTACACTACCCGGATTTTCCCCTTGAACTTTCCTGTGGCTTAGTAGCTGTGTACAGAAACACCCACTGGTAGCAGCTTGACTCTGACACTGTGTCTCTTCGCCCAGAGTGGTGTCATCCACACACCAAGTGCGGAGCTGCAGGTGCCGTCTGAATGCTGTCCTCCCCCTCAGGGGACAGCCTCACCAAGCGGCAACCCCTGCCAGGCACAGGAAACCTGAAAGGCAACCTTATGCATTATGATTCTCATCCCGGGCAGGCAGACACTGCCAGAGAGTGTGCTGACAGGTGGCATGGTTGGCAGATTATTATTTTTCTCCTTTTTTTTTTTTTTTGGCGGATTATTCTTAATGTGACTTTGAAAAAAGTTTATTACATCATTATTGAACCACAATTATTTTCACACCTATGCTCTAGAGTTTCAGTTAATGATTCACAAGTTTCTAAACAAAGCTGAAGACTCACAACTGAGTGGGAGCAGGAATCAGCCTTAATGAGGCTTAAATAAATTCAGGGGGGTTTTTTGTTTTTGTTTTTTGTTTTTTTGTGGGGGTTTTTTGGGTTTTGTTTTTTTTTTTTTTTTTTTTTTTTTGTCGTACTCCAGAGCAAGCCCCGAAGCTGATAGGGGCTGAGTGCTGAGCCAGAGCGCCCTGGCTGGAACTGCATTTGCATGACATCCAAAGGGTGGTGCACCATGTGTTCACAGAAATGGTGGGCACTGCCTTGCCCCCATGGCCAAGGATCTCAGGCTAGTCTACTAAAGCCTGTCCTCCCCTGCAGAGTTGCCCGGCACGTGGTAAAGGACAGGCCAGTGAGATGGAGGCCAACTCTCCAAAAGAGAACAAAGTATTCTCTAATTCTGGGGGAAATCAGACCCATCCTTTTTTAACTACCAAACCACTGGTCCATGACTCAAAGTAACCTTTTGCAGAACATGCTGCCTTAGAGATGAATACAAGGAGAAGTCATATGATTCCCTCACCCCAAAAACAAACAAACAACAACAAAACACCAAGTCTTGGGCCAAGGTGTTCTGTGAGCATGGCATGGCAGGGGTAAAGGGGATAATAATTCTTAAAAGAAAGCATCTGACTGACTGTTAGTTTATTCCGCACGCACACTGAGTGACAACTTATGTGAAACACCATCATGGGCACTTGCGGGTCCTGGGGTGTGGGACAGGGGATAAGGGAAGCAGGAGGAGAGCAGGGAATAGATATAACAAGAGACAAGCAAGACATCAGGCCTGCCTTTCCAGATCTCCCAATCTTGTAGATGACAGTGTTGATAGCACCTTTTACAAATCGCACATTTTAAAAAATCAATTGAGCATTTACCTTTGAAAACATAAACTCTGCTTACAAAAATCATCATTGCAGGTAGTGTTTCTTGCGTATGTGAATTCACGGGCTACTGGCACTGTGGGCAGTGCGTTCCTTCTCACTATTACAGGAGTTTTACCCATGTTGTCACATGCCGAGACAAGACTGTAATTTTTCCAAAAAGAGGGTCAATGTGGATATTATGGTTAGTTATCATTGTGTAACAAATCACCCCAAATATTTTGCTTAAAGCTATCTCACATATTTTCTATGGGTCAGGAATCCAGTAGCAGTTAATCTGAGTAGTTCTAGCTCAGGGTCTTTCCTGAGGTTACGATGAAAATATCAGTCAGAGCATAGTCATCTGAAGACTTGACTGGGGCAGGAGGGTCCACTTTTAAGCTCACTCGTGTGACCATGACTCACTAGGAAGCCTCCGTTCCTTGTGACGCTGGCCTCTCCACCAGGTTGTGCAAGTGTCCACAGCATGGCAGATGGCTTCCATCAGAGGGAATGACCCAGGAGAGAGCAAAAAAGAAGCCACTCTCCCTGCCATGACTGAGTCATATCCCGCCAATTCCACCATGTGCTATTTATTAGAAGTAAGTCACCAAGTCTACACTCAAGGGGAGAGAAAATAGACTCTGCCTTTTGGAAGGAGGAATATTGAACAATTTTGGCATTTTTAAATGACCCCACTTGTCATCCTGGGTAAACATAAAATCTGCTGGGATACCATCTGTGAGACAAGATTTACTTGCCATGTTTGTCCTACTATTGGGAAACTAGGTTGGGAAGATCTTTTTACATTGAAGTCAACATTTAATGAATATTAGCTCTTGAATATATTAGACATATGTAAATCATATATGTATTTAGGTGCATGTATGTATAATTTTTGCTCTGGGAAACAAGGAACCATGGTAGGTGGTAAAGGGGATGCAAATTAGACCTGTGTCAGCCTTGATGCCCTGGAATACCTAGCATAAGAGATAAAATGAGGATATAAATAACTATAACAACAGTATTTGGCCACATCATGACCTCTGGAGTCAGACAAACATATGTCGTATCTGTGTGCTGCCAGTGACTAGCTGGAAGGCTTGGACAACACAGACTCTCATTATATAATAAAGATAGAGTATTTGTATCCCATCAGTATGGGCTAAGTTAGGCTGTCATAAAAAACCATTCTGAAATTATAACAAAAATTTATTTCTGTGAGGGTCAGCTGTGGGTTCTGTCCCACACTATCTTCATTCCAACACCCAGGCTGATAGAGCAGTCACCATCTGAAATGTCGATAGTCACTATGGCAGAGGAAAGAGAGAGGACCTCTTTCTAGTAAGAGACTGGCTCTTTTTGAAGATTCCACCCGAAAGCGACACATGACTTTGGCTCACATTTCCTTGACCACGGAAAGCCATATGACCATAGATAACTTCCAGGTGGCTGAGGAAGCGCAGGAAAACTTTTGTTAAGGAAAGAAATCGTTTGTCACATACTCATTCTAAAGTCCTAAAATACATCAGTATCTAACAAAGCTAACAGAATATGACAATGAAACAATTTGGCTTCATCGAGGTAATTGCAAAATGAACCAACATGTCTTCCCTTGTCTTGTGAAAGTCATTTTGGTTATTTGCACTTTGGTTTGTCCTGTGTGTACAGAACCTCTGAAAAAGGAAAGATTCATTTAGGCAATGAAATAGGAAAAGAGTATATTTAACTTCATATGTTAGCAACATAGCCCAATCCACTTCCCCTTCAAAAGGAAAAATACTTTGTTCACAATTGAGGAGCAACCTCGTTTTCTCAAAACTTAATTTTTCTTTTCCTTCCCTACTACATCAGGATTTGGTGGCAGCTGGAGAGTTCTGACATGAGGTTGCACTGAAAACATTTGTAGTGTATGAGAAAGAAAGACCCTCTTTATGCTGGGGCCTCCTCTATTTACAGAGACCCTGGAAAGAATACTGAAAGTGTTCAGGGGGACCTGGCCCTAGGATTAGCCAGTAAAACTAGATGGTTCTCAGCTACCTCCTCTCCCTCCTCCAACTCCCCCCTCACCTCCTGCCCCTACATAGTAATAAGGAAGCAGCAACTACAATGCTAGTCAGGGATTCATAAACAAATGTGAAATAACGCAGATACGATTTCACATTATGGTGGCATTTGCCAACATAAAAATTATTACAACTTTGCTATAAATTGTTCTGTAAATTTTACAAAATATGCAAAAACTGACATTTCAAGAGCTGAGATAATTTAGATTTATTAAAAAGTTGAGGCCCTTGAGATTCAGCAAAAGAGAGTATATTTCTTTATCTAACTTTGAGTTGTGTGGGTCTCATTTGTGTTTTGTTTTCCAGCTCCTCGTTTATAATTCATGGGTCAAAACTGGCCCTATCTGGGCTTTGACCACTTAATCCAGTTTTACCCATAAATTTCTCCTCTGTCTCTGGCACCGGATAGAGCTTCTCTGAATCCCAAATTTCTTATCAGAGCATGCAGCAATCATGGCCTGCCTCAAAAAGCTGACAGGAAAGCATCTGATCTCTAGAAAGCACTCTAAAATGCTTCTTTGATGTTGACTGGTCCCACCGTCTTTATAGGGCACCAGTCTTAAGGACACCTCTCTCGCCACGCTGTCCTCTTCACCCCCCCATAGACACACATCCATATCTGCACGCACGTGTACACACACAGTCTCTATTCAATGCCACAGACATGCTGCACATCACCAAGGCCATGCTCTCTCCCCACAGAACCTTCATCAAAACCGTGCTTCTCACCTGAGACGCTCAGAAAGCTTCTCTTGGAAAGCTGCTGCTCTTACCTGTCACCTGCGGATAGCTCATCTTTCACATGAGAGACGCCATTGTCAGAATGGGATAACCAGCGTGTATTTGCTAGCCCTTGGAGGAAGCACGGCCAAGGCCAACGGGTTTGTTCCGTGTCCCCTTGAAAGGGACAGAGTGCCATGTTACTCCTGCCCCGTCCTCAGAACTAGAAAGTCATACGAAAAGGGAAATGTCAATGAAAAGGGAACTCTTTATCAGAAATCAAACTCTGGTCTAAGTTGCCCCCTCACTTTCTGCCCAATTCCCCATTCCCCCATGGTTGGAAATAAAGCTTGAAGACCAGTTTAGATCTTAAATCTCAGTGTCAACGGAGCAAAACCTGACCTTAGCATTCCTCTCACACCAGTTGTCCTGGGTTTAATTACCGCCACCCCTGTATGTTTAGGCAATTGCCGTTGTAACACACGGGGGGTTGGGGGGGTGCTGTGTGCAGGGCCTCAGTCAGCGCAGGACACCATGTTCGGCCCCCACAGCTCAGACAGAGCTTGTCACCCAGTGGGAAGCAGCCGTGCTGCGGTCTCTGCCGTGCCCACGAAGTGTTGTACTCTGCAATTTTACGTCCTGAAAACAATAGTTTCTAATGATGCCTGAATTATTCACTCTTCTGCAGTGAGCCAGTTCCTTCCTCCTGGGGTCAGGGTACCCCAGCACCCTGGCCCTGAAATACATCTCACTTCTGCGGGAAGTTTCATTTTTCCTCAGCTATTGCAAACACGATCTTGCTGCACAGAGCTGAATTTTTAAGGCCGAGTTTGTGGTGTGGATTCTGATGGCTTCCTGTTAGTTCAAGTCTCTGAGGACCAGTGCCAATAAATGTGAAAGGGACAACAGTAGATTGGCATACTTTTCCATTTCCACCAGGATGAAAAACTGCTATAAATGAAGTCTAACCTTAAATGTATAATCTGTCCTTGGGAAAGGGAGGGAAAAAAAATAAATAAAGGATATAGCATCTTCAAGCTCTCGGCATCCCTTACGAGAAAAAAATTGGTTCTAAGGGTCTCTGATCTTGTGTTTTAGTAAAATAGAACTGCACGGCTGACTGACAGTTCTGATCTAAAGCATTTACGTTTAAGTTTTGATCTCTCTGCTTTTGATTAAAACTAATGAGCTCATTTAATTCAAAATGGGAATCTCTGATAAGAGAAATAAGGTTGATGTGATTGGATTAGAGGGGCAAATTAAACTCTTAGAGCAGAAGTTTGTGCTTATATAGTGTATTAAAAAGCTGTTGGCGTATTATGGCGTGTTAGATGATGAGAAAAATTTCATAGTAATTCATATTTAATCAGAAGAAATGAAAGTACTAAATATAACATGGCTCTGCTTTTCCCTCGAGTGATAAAAAGCTGTACATTTAAAATGACATCAGATCCATGCTCTCTAAAACAAAAAAAAAAAAAAGAAAGAAAGAAAGAAAAGAAAATCTTAAGAGAAACACATAAGAAAGGGACACTTGTCAGTGGCTCCCTCTCCCCAGAACAGAAGTGCCACAAACATAGGAAAATACAGTCTTAGTTAGACAGGAATGATACAAGAAAAGCTATAGTCCACAAACAGTAAGGTTTCTGTTATTATAGGAGCTTCTATTCTTTCATCTGAGCATCAAGTTTCATGTAAAAAATAGGCATTTCTTTCCCTTAGAAATAGATGGAATACGTTTCTTAAAGTTCAAAAGCTTGTTTTTCCTATTTTTCTTTGTGTTTTAATAACTATTTTCATATATGCTTAATTCTGACAAGTCCCTTTGTGACACAGATTTCTATACCTCCACCCCTGAGAAAATTAGTGCTAGGTTTCTCAAAACAAAGCCTGTTTGTTGTTGGACATATTTTTTTTTAATTTGAGACTCAGAAAAATTGTTTAAACTTTAGAGTACTATTCTAGAAGAGCAAAATTAGACAGTATCGATTAGGCTTAAAAATGCCAAAATTAATTTCTTTGCAGGAAAACACTTAAATTGACAAAATCCCTTAGAAGATGTGGCCATATTATGTGGCCGTGTGGCCTGTTTGCCGAAAGGTGTTTTTAGATCAACAAGACTGCACACTACCATTTTAAGTTTCAGAAGTAAAGAAGTGTTCCACTTAGTCTCAAAGTGTATGAAGGGAAAGAGTAACTGTCTTGCTTAAGAGAGGAGACTATTATTTGTTAATATCCTGTTCCAATGGGGGCGGAGGGCAAGCTGCCATTAGAAACAGCCGTGGACAGTTGATATTGTTGGTGGTTTTTATTCCTTTCTGTCTATACATCCCACTCTCAGCCCTCTATCATGAGTCAATTGAGAAGACTCTATGCTTTCTTCTTCCCCACAACAAAGGAGACCAACTCAGGAGGGCAAGGATCCCGGCCAGGATACAGTTTCATGGTCCTTAGAACTGCCCAGGGGGCAAATGTTACAAGAAGGGATTTGCAGGGAGAACAAAGAGCAAGTGATTGTACTCTTCATCAGGAGCCTGTCTGCCTCAGTCTTGGTTGATTCCTTACATCTATGGTGCCTTCCTTTCTCATGACTATTCCGTGCATGTGCACCTGCCAAGTCTCGAGATGTGCTGCCCTTACTTACTTTAGACCCTACTTGGCGAGCTGCTGGAAGTTAAGAGGCCTGAAAAGCTTCTGTCAGAAACTGGAATGGAGTTACTTTGGATTCATTAATTTTTCTTTTTTATTTTCTGCAAAGTAAACATTTTCTAAATGAGGTAAATTGATTACTACACTCTTAGCACCCATCAGTCATTTATTTTTAGTGAACTCAAGGATTGCACCTGAGCAGTAGCTGTGAGGGGCTGTGTAGACATCTAAATCATGTGTGTATATATTTTTGTATTCTTCAGTGGAGTCAACCAGCCCCAGTCTGCTAACCACTGACAACACCCTTGAGCGTTCCTTTTTCATCCGAATGAAATCTACTCTGACCAAACGCGGCGTGCACATCAAATCATCAGGATATAAGGTAAGCTGGGCTCTGGGAAGGGACATATTTCTGTCTTAGGTCAATCCTAGGTCATTTGCATCCTGTTTCCCAGCTGCTTTGGGTCCATATAATTAACGCCTGTGACCTTGAGCCGCCCATCAGGTTCTTAGTTATTTTCCTGTCTCAAGGTACGGGCTTCATTACACCTCTCATTCTCACTTCAGATGTTGCTGAGGCACTAAATCCCTCAATAGAGTGTCTTTTCTTAAAACACTTGTTAATAATGCACCAAGGTCTTCAGCACTTGCTAGAAATTCCCTTTGATGGGGTAGGTGAACCAAATTCATATCAGTCCTTAAGATGAGCATTCTAGAACGGCTACTTGTAAGAATTCCGCTTCTCCCTTCAAATTCCCCCTTTCTCTTTAGAGAAAGACTGTCCATTTTACTAACCTCTTGGCCACCAAGACTCATATACGCAAATAAGAAAATCAGGTTGGGCATCAGGAATCTTGGTTGAAATTACAATTATTGCACATTCAATCATACCTTAGCATCCACAGAATACTCAACATACAAAGCACATGTTTCCCCACAACAGCAAAGACCACGTCTGGAGTCATAATCTACATTATTATCATTTTAAGGGTAAGGATACAAAAGCCTCCTAATCTCGGGGAATTCTAACATTTCAGTTACTATAGCAACATAAATTAAGACCTATGAAATTTATGAAATGCCTTTGGTAACCTGAATCTTATCAATTTTACAAGACACTAACCGGTCTCCCAAACAATATTTACTAAATGCGGGAGGACACGCAGCAACCGAATGTACGAGAGATGTGGCCGGCATAACCTTTTCCAGTTTTCGAGTTGAGAGCGCCTGATAGCTCAGTTCTTTAGGGTTACTGTAGCATTGTCAGGGATGCTTAAGAGTCATTAGCATTGCGCTTAAAAACCATATATAAGTCATCAGAAACCAGCGGCTGCCAGAGTCAGAGTCAGGTACTTTCTTTGACATGAATTCTTCAGAGAGAAAAAGGAAGGAGGTAGGGAAGCAGGCCCTTCCATGAACGACCTTTAGCTGTCCTACCCGTCTGAAGGGCACATGGGGAACATGCTTAACCTTTAACAGGGTTTGAAGCAAAGGAGAGGCACCAGGCAGCTCCGCCTGCAGGAGCTTTACCCTACAGAGGCCCGTTACAAAGGGATATGGTGGAGGAAAAAAATCCCGACTCTATCCTTCGGATTATTTTGATTTTTCCTGCCTTACTGAACCCAAGACATTTATGAGTTACAGAGTGTGTAGCAGGAGCAAGTTTGGAATTCTGGAAGCAAACTGTAGGTAGAGTGGTTAGAATCATTGTAATGCAAGCAAATGGTAGCAGTCTTGGCCTTCCAGTTTTTAGGAGCCGTAGGGCTTCCTTTCACCTGTGTTCTGTCTGTTAGTGTCCATTCATCATTTTTAGTGGTTTTTACTGGTTTGTAGGGGGCATGTCTCAGGAGGGAGGAAGGGTGGGGGAGGTGAAGTATAGTTTGACAAAGCAATATTTAGTATACTTCAGTATCATTGATTTAATTTTTTGAATAAAAAACTACTGCTTTCACATGACCAATGAGAGATCATAAAGTCCTGCACAATTTTGAATCTACAAAAAAAGTGGGCTGTCCAAGTAGAGAAATAGTTTGTATTTCAGTCTAGGCAAGAGACCCCTAGCAAAGAGCTTGCGTCCTTTCTGTGTTGTCATTCGGTCAGCTCAGGACAGCTGCTTTTGCTGTGTGGCCTGAAATTGGACAAGCTCATTTCTTCAATATTAATAGATTATTCATTCAATGAATTTCTCTTGAGTTCCTACTCTGGAGCCTGTTCTAGATCCTGTAACCCAGCATTAAACAATAAAAAGTCCATGCTTCCGTGGTACTTAGATTCAACAGTGGGAGACAGTCAATAACAATAAATGAAGAAGGTGATATCAGACAGCAATGAAGTCCAAAACAATAGGGACTACTGTAGTAGACTATTACAATATGCTGGGCATGGTGTGGCATGCATGCATTAGCCCTCACAACAGTCCCAGAAGAAAAAAGTGCTCATTGTTTCCACTTTACAGGTGAAGAAACTAAGGCTGGGTTTAATTAGCATACCCAGCTTCACACATTGAAGGGACAGAGCTGGGGTTTGAACTCTGGGAGCCTGGTCTTACACCCCGTGCACTGAACCATTAGGCTACACTACTATGCTGAGAGTAAAGCAAGATTATGTGAGGGTGGCTGGGGGGGGTGCCACTTGAGATAGGAAAGTCATAGAAGGTCTCCCTGAGGAGGTGACATGTCACCTGTGAGTGGTAAATGAGAACAGACCACCACGGAAACGTGGAAGAACAGTGTTGGCAGAGCTCCTTGGGCTTAGGATTAAAGACACCTTGCTGTAAGAAGGCACCCTCGAGAAACAAAATATAAAAAAGTACAACCGTGAACATCCAGGATTAGAAAAGAGGAGTTATTCCTATTTCCGTCAAATCCTAGAATGTTGAGGCGATCATACTCCTCTGACGTATCCTGCTCGTATGTCTTTCTGAAGACATCACGAAAGTCTCCATCCAATACCTTTCCTCCCTCCCCAGGACTGTGAACACGAGAGTTGATTCATCTACTCTTCCCCCAATGAGATGAATCGTCCTACAGATCCAGTTCTACCCCTCCTCCTCCATGATGCCCCTGCCTCCTTAATTAACCTTGTCTGCAAGTCAGTGGAAGAGCTGATGGGAGCCCATGACATGACACAGCTGAATAACATCCCTATTTATCTGTTCATTCTCAGTAAATAAATCTAACAGCTTATAAAACATTCAAATAAAACTGGTAATCACCCCACCACCACACAATAAGCACAAATAAAAAGAAACAGCGATGATAATTTCACCACACACTCCCAATATTCCTCTTAATTTATCACCATTGTTTGCTGCTTTCTTTTTCCATAAAGCTCCAACATGTTAAGCCATGCCCAGTGCAGGCCACAATACTTCTCCCCATTTTTCCTGTGACCTTGGCACATACACTTTTCTGACCTTGTCCATCACCTTAGCTGCCACTCTTTCTTTAATGTTGTTATTATCACTGACAGTAATAATGCCGGCAAAAGTAAGACCTGTCGAACACTGACTCTCTGACAGGTACTCTGCCCAACACTTCATATTTATTTGATCTAACCCATGCAATGTTTAAAAACTTCCTCTGTGGGTGCCTGGGTGGCTCAGATGGTTAAGCATCTGCCTTCGGCTCAGGTCATGATCCCAGGGTCCTGGGATCGAGTCCTGCATCGGGCTCCCTGCTAGGCGGGGAGCCTGCTTCTCCCTCTGCCTCTGCCTCTCTGTCTCTCTGACTCTCGTGAATAAATAAATAAAACATTAAAAAAAAAACCTTCCTCTGTGCCAGGCATTCTTCAAACTTTACATACCATCGTCGTGCCCATTTTGCAGGTGGTGAAGCTGAGCTCTAATGGACTTAGTACTTTGCCTGCGTTCACATAGCTCTTAAGTAGCTACTGAAGAGGCAAGACTGACCAGGCAGTTAGGCTCCAGAGTCTGCCCTCTCCACCCTCTGCTTCACTGCTTAGCAGATAGAGTCCAAAGAAGAGCTCAGCATGAGCTGGACCTCAACATACAGAAAGTTCATCTCAATTTTTTTAAAAGAAAAATCTCTGGCCTGTTTAAGACCTTCTCTTGTGGCTCAGCACGTCCCACAGCCTTCCTTTATGGAGATTTGCAGGGATTTACCTTCCTTTCTAGGGATTTTTAACACCCACCCAGGAACCCACGACCAAGAACTCTAGCCAAAGAAGTGCTACTCTGATTCCGCAAATTCAAGTAGAGAGTGTGGTATAAGTTGCTGTTGCTTGCACGCCCCGGGCCCTGGGAAAGTTGCCCTCTTGCCAATGAAGTTTCCCAGCGGTGAGCTGACATTCACTTGTCTCTGTCCTCATTTGCTTTGAGATCCACAGTAGCACGTTATCTGGACCAGCCACTTTTTATGCCTCAGGGGTTTCTTCTTGTTTGGGTCCCATTGTTGGCCACATATCTTAGCGTAACACAGCTCTCCTTTAAATTGCATTGCATCAATATTCTGCCTTCTTGATTAGGTCTATGTCTGGGGGAACTTACTAGGTATAGCACAGGGGGTAAAAGGAGATATGTAATCAGGGAAATTAGAGAAGTAAAGACTAATTGGGTCGCCTCCTTAGCTCCTGTCTTTGGAGGATAGTTTCTGTTAGCCTGGGACTGTCAGTTTTCTAATCTACTCTTAAATGCCCACCAGCACCACTGTCATTTCTGGAGTTTTTATCCACACACATGATGATGTCCTAACTCTGACTGCAGAGCGGAGCATCCTGGGCTGGGAAACAGAGACAAAGAGAGAAAATCTCTGTCATGTTTATAGAACGCTGAGAATGTCTCTCAACTCACCACAGAGGTGAAAACCCTCCCATGCCAAGGGGTCCTGCTAGGACATATAGGAACAGATTACTGAGGGAGCAAGGGGGCACTCCCGATTCTTCCCAAAACAAACAACAACAACAAAAAAAAAAAAACCAGTCCCCATCTGGGATGATTTGGGTATGGATTTGCCTGTAGCTAAGTGTCCAACTAAATGATTTCTATAACCAGTCTGGGCTCGTTATGATATAAAGAGTCAGAAAGCTTAGGTAATAGAGAAAATAATTTATAGGTTCATTAGCTTATTAGGACTGCTGATGTACCTCAGCTCTAAGAATACCTGTATTTAGACAGGAAGTAACAAAAGCAAAAAATGAGAGTGTGCTAATTAGCTAAAGCAAATTCTTCTTTACCTTCCCTAAACACAGAGATGCCTTTTAAATTAGAACTTGTTCGTTTTTTTCAAGTTCATGGTTCTATCTGTTCTATTGGAAAAGGCACTCCCCTAATTTTCCTAGTAATTTGTTTTATTTGGGGTGTCATAAATCCCATTAATGATTTGATTAAATCTGTAGAGCCTCTCCCAAGGTAAATTCATTTTGCATCAGGAAGTTCTTGAATCCCTGAGGTGAACCCAGTGATCTTAGGTTACAGAACCTTATTTAGTAGGAGGACATCTTTGGTGTACTTATTAAAAAACCAAATGAGGGGCGCCTGGGTGGCTCAGTCGTTAAGCGTCTGCCTTCAGCTCAGGTCATGATCCCAGGGTCCTGGGATCGAGTCCCACATCGGGCTCCCTCCTCAGGGGGAAGCCTGTTTCTCCCTCTCCCACTCCCGCTGCTTGTGTTCCTGCTCTCGCTATCTCTGTCTCTGTCAAATAAATAAATAAAATCTTTAAAAAAAAAAAAACAAAAAAAACAAATGAGTACACCTTCCAGACTGTATTTCACCAAAATTACAATAGCCTCTTCCTTCCTACTCATTTCTCCTTGCCATTTATTCATTTTGTGTTAATACATATTGAAGTCCTGTTGCAAAAAACATCAACTCCTAGACTGCAAAAGTACAAAACCTAGATTTACATTTTGACCCCCTTATGCAGATAGAGATAATCTTCTGAAAAGGTATTTCTCCGAAAACATTTTTTATAAAAATGATACCTAATATTAAAGAATGACATCTGTAGTGAAGAGTTATTTTCAGTGGTAAATGGGCCTCCTTTTCCTCCTATTCATTTAGGTGTGCAAGTTGCATCACCAGGATTTCAATGTCAGAATCAGAGCTAGATCAATTTTAAAGTTGAAGGCTTTTCATATGTAATGTATTCTTTTGGGGGGGGGGGGTTCTGTCACCATCTGTTCTTTTTTTTTATGCAATGTATTCTTAATTGAATGTGTATATTGACAACTCTCAAGACGATAGCAAACTAGAAGGGAATTATTACTCACAAGTTCAATCATCTGGAATTTTAGTTCTTGGTTTGCTTTGCTGATAAAATCCACAATAACTAAGATATCAACCTCTCTCTCTTGATCACCTGCCCCTTCAATGTGCCACCAAAACTGGTTGAATCCACCTACCTCTATTTGTGATACTCTAGCTTAAAGCCTGTCTCTGGATCTCTTGAGAGAAATTCCCAAATTACCTCCCAGAAAATTTTGCTTCTCCATTCCATTCTGCACCCTTCTCCCTGGAATATCTTCCCAAAGCCTCAGTGATCTTTACTTTGTATCTGCTCCTAAGTCGTCAGTGGTTCCTAGTGTCAACATGATCAAGAAACTGGTCCTAGCTTACCTTTTCTACCACCGTCTCCATCATTCTTTTCTGGAGCTATTATTACCAATGGTCTAGCAAAATCTGTCCATTTATCTTTCCTGAAGTATATCTGCACATTCACACTGCTATGCTTTTGACCATGCTTTTTCTTTTCCTAAAATGCCTTTCTGCCACACTTGCACCTGGAAAATTCTTACACAACCAATATGGCACCACTCAAATATCACTTCTTTTTTCATCTTCCTTGATGCACCTATTCCCTCCTCCTCTGTACTAGAATAGCATTAAGATTTTATTTAAGCTCTCTGTGCCTCAGTTTTCTCACCTGTAAAATGAAGTTATAATAATACATAACCTGAAGAAGTTTCCTACAGGTCAAGTGAGATAGCACATGCTCAACTAAGCATCTTCTCTCCTTTTTATGAAGTACTGTCATATAATTTCATACGAAACTCACAATAATTCTTTTAGGTAATTATCCCTATTTTCCCAACTTGAAGATAGGTTAAACTGAGGCATAGAAATATGAATTGACTTGTCTAAGGTCACATAGATGGTAAATAATGAAACAGAGAAATATCCAGATCTTCTGATTCAAATGCCTTCTTCTTTCCAATATACCACATTGGATACCGGGTGATTTCTTATTCTACTTTCTTTCCTCTTTCCTCAGCACAGTACCCTGCATGTTGTTGCCACTCAAGACATGTTAGTTGAATTAAATTGCACGTTCTCTTTTTTTCTGTGATAGCAATGAAAATGCTGACAGTACCGAACCATCTAACACATCACTAGAGACCCTGCTACTTAACATCTGTGTCTTTTAGATGTGACCATTGGAATACCTATAAACCCAATGACCATACTGTGATCTGGCTCACATTCCTTTATCTTGCCTGCCAGGATATTGTTCATCTTTACCAGTGCCTTACTAAAATCAGAATGTACCACATCCACGACGTTCCCTTGGACCATCAGTTGAGGATTCCTTTCAGAAAACAAAAAGTTGAGTCATTTTAACATCACCCATTCATCCTGACTTCATATTGGCATTTGGCCATTTACCATTTTCTTTCTATTAAGTCATCTTTAAAGAATATTTTTCTGGATATTAACATTTTGAGGCTCTATCTTTCTGAAAATTAGGCCAATATTGCTGATATCCTGCCTTCCTATACAACTCCATGATTTCTCAAAGATGGCTAAAAATAAATGAAGTGTTATTATAAGGAGGTCTCTTTGCCCAAGAGGGTAACTGTATGCAGTGAATTTTAATGGTACCAGAAGAAGTATATCTTAGAGGTAAGCCTAGCACTAATGTGAGGGACAATGTGGTAGTGGTCCTTCTCTGGAGATGTCTAAGAGCATACACTAAACTTATCAATTAGGAGTCCTCCTCCTCCTAGTCAATTGTGGACAGACTAGGTGCCATCTGGATGTTTTCCCCAATCTGAGATTCAGAGATGTTCCAGATGTCCAGACATATCGGTACTTCTCCTGAAGCCTTTGCTTTGGCTTTGTGTTGTTTTGAAATGATGACTACAGTATTCCAAACTGCACAAAATGTAACTGTCTTGTCAAATCAATAGATGACTTTTCAGAGAGACCAAAAATTCTGTCAACCCATTCAGGCTTCCAAAGACTACGCATTTATTGCCTTTCAATCAACCCAGACACCCAGAACAAATTGAAGGAGAAAAAAATGTCCAGGGTAGAACTTACAGGCGGAGGTTATCCTGATGAAAAATGCAAATAGAGGAGAGAACCAATAAAATCAAATTTTTAAAATCCTATTATCTCTTTTTACTCCCTGCTCACCTCTGCACAATTGCCCATTACAATGTGGATTCCAGTGTCATTTTAAATACAACTGACATTGTTTCTGATCTTAAAGAATTTATTTCCCATTACCAAGGCATGACAGTAGTTCTAGCTTGGGATATGTCATTTCTGCCGGGACTAATCAGCTAGCTATTTTACCAACTAGAGGCATAATCACTAGCCATTCTGTGAAGCGACTGTAAATTCTAAGTATGTCAATAACTGCAGCCCAAGTACGTTGCTAACTTACAGGTACTTCATATTTCATCATACGGATTTTAGAAAGAAGGCAGGAGAAGTAAGAGCATCCCTTCTTTGACTAATGCGAGATCTTTCCAGGTTGGCTTTCTGAGCCTTTGGTAGCTAAGAATAATGAAAGTGATGACCATTTTCAAAATGAAATCTTTGATGCAGAAATTAACAACCCTTTCTGTATCTAATGTCTTGAACTAATGCCCTTCAGAATTATCATCAATGTCCCTATAAATGTATTCTCAATCTGATAATTTTTTAAAATATAATCTCATTATTATGAGATTTTGGCCCAATAAAAAAGTTTTAAAAGGAAAAAAAGATATAATGTGAAGAACTAAGAAGTCAATGCAAACACAGCCGATCGCTTTTTGGACCCAGCACTCGATGTGAGAAATGCCCTAACAGCACCAGCCAAGGCCCTCCATTGCTGTTTCCCTAAAGTCACCTCTTGCTCCAGTGGTCTGAAGTAGCAGATGTGTCACTCCGTACAGATTTCAGGGGCTTCTAAATACCTTACTCTGTTTGACCTCCGTTACTTGAAAACCGCCCTACTGGATGGTGATTAAGCACAGAGGCTATGATGTCAGAGAGTCGGGGATTTGGACTTAGTCCTGTCATTTCTGACTCTTAAAGTAAATTGTTTAACTTTTTTAAGCATCTGTTCCTTCTCTTGGAAAGTCCCAGTAGAACCTCCTTCGTGAGGGTACTGTAAAATAAAGTGACATGATAGAGAGAAAGTACTATCGCAATGCCTGACCCCATAGTAAGCATGCAATACATGTCCAGATGTGAGGTTTAATGTTTATGGAACTTGTACTGTGCGTTGATCTAGACAGTCCAAAGTCTTAACTTCTGCTCATGCACCTGTAACTGTGGAAAATAGTAAGTCATCAATAATATTTCGGATTATCTCCTGGAAGTTATATGAGCTCTGGAATAATAAATGATTTCTTCTGAATATAGAAAATGCATTTATTTCTGGGAAATTTCTCCCTGATTAAGGGTCCTGAATATTGATTTGATTTTAAGAGACAAAATATGACTGAAATATGTCATCTGTCCCTTTAACAAAAGAAGCACATACCACATGGTTTTCCTTGGAATTGATTTAGCCTCATGGCAAGACTAATATAGCCCTTTAATGCAAGAAGTAAAGTAGAGGAAGGGCCAATTTGATGTTGTTGATCTCTGGGATAAATGGAGATTCTAGGCTCCTGTAGTCCATAAGGCTCCGTGGTTTGGCTAAAGTATCTGCATACACATAAATTGAACCCTCAGGGGAAGGGAAACTACTGCTGTGGCTTGAACCCAACCTGCACCTCAGAGCTACTATACAACATTCTAGAAGGAATTGTGTTGCCTCATTCCAAATAAGGGAAAATAGCCAGGATTCTGGAGTTTCTGTCTTCTCATGTTGTGACTTCCTAGGGGACAAAGAACTAGTCCCATCTTTCCTATCGCTCTATGAATGCCCTCCACCATCAGACTAAAAGAATGGCCCTTGCAAAGTGCTTTGAGTTACAAGACTCTTACTTAAACAAAAGAATCATCTGTACTAGCATTTCTCAACCCTCTGCTACTGTGGGTGTGGGGGTCTTCTGAACTACCAGTGGACAATGGATATCTCCAGGTTACCATATTGGAAGCATCATTGATGGAAATGGTTTAGAGAACCAATCCGTATAAGCTATTGCTGGACCGATAGCAGTATTTATACCTCCATTTCAGCAGGGCTTCTGTACCTTCTTTTTATTCTCCCTGGAGTATAGGTTGTCCTCAGATATTCCCATGGGTCACACCTGCATTTCATTCAGATTTCTGCCCCAGTGTCGCTTCCCTCACCACCCCATCTAAAATAGCTCAAGCACACCTTCTGTACCCCATCATCTGCTTTATCCTGCTGCCTTATTGTTCTTCATAGCACTTAACACAATGTCATAAATTTATCTGTATATAATTTGTCTCCCCATCACAGTGTAAGCTTTAAGCTCCCACAAGAGTTTCGGTGACATAATAGGAATTCAATAAACATTCGTTTAAAAATGAATGAACTTGTAAATACCGGTCATTATTTGTATGAAGACTAGAATATATTGCTTCTTTGGGTCATGGTGCTAGTTCCTTTAAAGGGGATTTAGAGATGAGAATATGAAGCCACTGGAATTATATCACTTTTTGAGTTTCCAGGCCCTATTGCCAGGAAGACAAGCTGAAGGTTTCTTCCTTTTTCTTTTAAAAAGGCTGTACTCATGGTTGACATATTCTATGACATCTTTTTCATGCTCTCGTATTCAGTTTTTTAAAAATCAACATGTATTTAACTTGTACCCCACTTGTACCCAATTCTAGTGGCTAGAACTCTGGAAGCACAATCAAGAGTCACTTGATTATTACTTGGTAGTTCTGAATATATTTAACAGTCCTCAACAGCCCCTTGTCAAATGTCCTTCAAACTCATGACTCCTTGTAGAAGTCATGAAAACAGAGTGGCTTACTAGGGGCACACCTGGTGAGGGGTGTCAGAAAATTTCATCCCACGCCAGCACATTGCTGTTTGCTTGCTATGCAACATTGGACAAATAGACTGATTATTCTGGGCTCCTGTTTCCTTGGTGGAAACAAAGGAAACAATTGGATTTGCCTGCAGTGTTCTTTAGTCATTTGCTGGTTGAGATTGCATCCCCTCTAGCTCTACTCTCTACAATAGGGTGAAAACCCCTTGGGACTCTCAGGTGGAATGGAATAGAAAAGTCTGCCTAATCTGGAGCAGCTTCATTCCTGGGAAGAGAGCAGTTAAAGCTGCCAGGAAGTTCTCACAAAGGCCACCCAGAGTTACCAAGAGCTGCCATATTGACTCATAGCCAGTGCTGGTTTGAGAACCTGAAATATTCAGGGAAACATTTAACCAAATCCTTGCCACAAGGGAGAAGAGGTCTGGGGAAGGTTCTGTAATTCTTAGATGAACTTTTGTACCTTGTCCTCTGTAGACACTACGAATAGACTACACTGAGCAATCAAGTGAGATCCCAAGTTGAACACAAGAATAAAATGGTGCTTTGAGAGTAACTCTCTTGCCTTATTCCATGAGCAGTGACAAATTGTTTTTCTTTACTCAACTCAACACAATATGTACTCACCCCTCTTTTTATGCCACATAACACACATTTTATGTTCTTATTAGACTCATCTATCTTCCCCTTTAATTTTTTTTTTTTTTTACAATTGGTTTAATGATGAACATCTCTGTCAGCGTTGTCTGAAATGGTTGTAAGTTTCCAGTTGAAAGGAACTGCAATTTTTAACCTACCTGAAATAGCCCTGCAGGTTGAGTCCTAGGTAACATGTTCTTTAATGCTGAATGGAATTAACAATATTATAATTGTCAAATCCTTCAAAGGAAGGTATCATGGAAATGGAAAGCATTCTTATTCTTGAATTGTTGTTTTGGTTATAAGCTATCTTCCCTTTGAAACAGTATTTTTTTCCCTCTCTTTCCACTGGAAAGATCTGGAAAATGATACAGGTGGGCTGAGGACCCAAGTAGCCAGATCCCAGGCACCTTGGTGCGGTGGAGGAATGTTAGGTTCTGTGGATTTGATCTTTAAGACACAAAAGTGGCAGTGCCCAATATGTCTGTGTTCTCAAGCAGAGAGCCCTTAGGTTATCCACAGTGAATTAAAACTTAGAGGTCAACATGAACTGACAGCAAGCCAAGTCAGTAGGTGGAAAGGGAGTATAGCCCGGAACCACTAGACCATACTGCCCCTCTCCCATAGAGTGCTGACAGAAGCCTAAGGCTGGGGAGGCCCCTCATCCAGTCCTCCTTTCCACACGGGTCTCCTCTTGGGAAGGCAGCAGTGGAAGTGTTCCACAACAGCTCACGAGACATTTGGACCCCCCAAAGAAGCTCTTCCCTCCTGCATACATAAATCATACCTCCTAATCATGCCATCCAGTTCTAAAAACTTTAAAAGGATGGTGCTCTGTGAGTGAAAATTCATAGGCACCTGCTCTTGATTTACTTCCTGCTTAGAATAATTTTTACACAGCTGCAAGATCACAGAGTGACTCTGTTCACGGTACCCAACAGTGAGGCTCAGAAAAGAAGGGATATGTTGGATGTTTGGGTTATAATGATTTCGGCTATTCCTCTTTTTTTTTTTATAGCATCATTAGTAATCTGTCATTCTAATAATAATAATTCCCTTTTGACATCATGGAGGTAAGAAGAAATCATCACTGACATCAAAAATGAGGTGATATTTCAGCAGTATTATTTCACTGAAGATAAAATGGAAAGCTTTATTACTCCCCATGCCTTTAAAGAAAGCTGAACAAGGCATATGCTGACCCTAGAGCTTATCTACTTCAGTTCCTTCCAGACTAATATGAAATAACTAATCTTAATTGTTCCAACTTGAGTTTCAGAATGTGGTTTTCCCCCAAAGCTTTACATCCCCATAATGGAAACTTTTTCAAAAACAAGCTTTATCAGATCATAATAAACTGGAAAATCAAAAGAAAAGTCCATTGTAACCAAAAATGATCTCTAGCTTTCATTCTTCAGCATCACCTTTTGTTCAAAGTATTTAGGAATTGATTTCACTCAATCATGCGGTCAATACTGATTGTGTGCCTGTTGTGTAAATACACACTGTACTAGGTACTGGGAAGACAAAGATGGATAAAACAGAGTCCTTGGTCCAGAGGACAGAGTCCAGACTGAGGCAGACACACAAAGAAATGTATGCTATAGTAGAGATATGTTCCAAGGGCAACGGAATGAAGTAAATAATTCTGTCTGGTAGAACAGGAGAGCTTCTCCAAGACAGCATCATTTTAGCCAGCTCTTAAAGAATAGACATGCCCTACAGAGACATTAGAGAACAGAACTCAATGCAGAGGGAACAGTCTTAGCAAAGAGATGAAGGCATCAAGTGCATCGAGCAGAAAGAAATCTGGTCCTTAAGGGAATCAGGGAGTGAAGACATCGAATCTCACTCAGTAAATGTAGACAGGAGTAGGAGGAGTCTTCATTTAGTGCAACGCAAACTCAATGGGCTAATCAATGTTCAGGGTAACAGGATGGAGATTAAGATTGTTTCATTCTAACAAAACTTCTTGCACTCATTGTAAGAAAAAGACCCCTATTTTCTACCAAGGAGATCAAGAAGTTTGTTCTCAGCCTATTAGGGTAAGAGAATAAGTACGTGGATTTAAGTAAGTCATTGGATCATTCCTCTTGGAATTTTCTCCATTTATTTTTCCTTCCACCTTTCTGCCTTACCTGAGTGCGGTGATTTTTTTTTTTTGGCCCCTGAATCTTAGATGCTGGTATAAACAGACATTCTGAAAGGAGGAATATGATTTTCCTAGAATCAGTAACTCAAGAAAAAAACTGAAATCTTTATGTATCGAAATCTTAGATTGCAAAATGAATCAGAAATAGGAAGCATCACATAGACCTCAGTCACCCAAGTACTTGGTCTATACATACTTAGGTCTCTGAATTCTTGGAAATGTCTGGGTATTTGGCACAGTATAAGCAAAGCCTACATTTCAGGCAGCCTTAGGTTTCCCTTAAATACAACATTTCGTAAAATCCGTGGCTTTAAGAATGATGACTTTTTTTCTCATTAAAAAAAAAATTACTCCTACTTCAACTCATTTACTTCTAATTCTAATTCTGGTTGGCCATTCAGCATTTCTACTAATAATACCACTAATGTGGTAACCTCTATAAACAGTGTTATCTGAACACCCAATCCCTTTGTTCCAATAAAGCCTGTGCATGTCAGACCAGTTGCAATTCATCTGCAATTAAACAACTGTTCTCAGATGAGAAGTAACCAACGACAGAAAATTCTGAATGTTATAACCATGCAAATATTCAATATTTTAAGTGATATTTTAAAAGTCAAACATAGTATATAACTACCGGCTTTGCGATATGAGCACATTTTCACCCTTTCTCTCCCCCTCACCTGAGAAAATAAAATTTGGTATTGCTGGATTGAATGCTGAATTACTTCTTTAAAAAGAAACTTTAAGCAAATAAAAGGAAGACAATCTCACTCTCTTTCTCTATTTCTGCAGTGCCTGCGGAGGCTTTATCTTTCTATCAAAGATAATATGAAACTTTGGTGTTTTGGGTTGCAGATCGTTAGCTGACTTGCTTTTTATCTGCTTGATTTTATTTAGTTTTCTTTCTCAGACATCTTTTTTTTCCCCTCCAAACAATCAATGCTCTTGATTGCTCTCAAATGCCTCTGCTTCTATCAGCACAAAGCCAGGGTAACCCCGTGGAGTACACTCCCAAACCAGGCAAGAGCCAGTTAAGAGCAGATCTTTTTGTTTAAGTCAGCTCTCAGGATAGAAGGGGAAATCACATCCCCAGTTGGCTCTTGACTTTTTCATTACCAAATGCAGAGGCCAGAAAAGAGAACCCGACAAAAACGGGCTTGGGTATATGTTCGGTTGCTTTGCATGTACTAAAGCAACACAGAGCTGATGCACAATAAACAAACATGCATTATGGGTTGTTTCCAGTCACTTTATAGACACATGCATTCATAAATTTTGATATGGTTGTAAGAAGCCGACTTTGATGGGACCAAACTCACAGACGAGGTTTCGATCGCTGGAGCAACCACAGTCTAACTTTATGTTGACAATTTATCAGCTCTTCTCCGTCAAGGAAAATTGTTTTTTAGTGCTTGCCTATTAGCAATCACATGCATAATATGAAATTGAGTTTTGGGGAGGACGGTCTGCCATCTGTCTTTCTGATTTTTTTTTCAGCATTTCATGATCAAGTTCAATTCTCTGTGTATCAGAATGCTGTAAAACAGGATTCACCCATAATATGGGCACTTAGCAAGAAAAATGGGCCAGATACCAATGTTATCTTATAACTTGCAGACTTTTAAAAAGGAAAATCATTGATACCCCAATCTGTGCGTTATCTTTCCAGTATACTTCAAATTCTGTCTGCCTCTCAAAGCCAACTTGGGTATGGCTGGTTCTTCATAGAGAACAGTTCATTATGGTGCTTTGAAAAGTGTTAAGACGCTTTTATAAAAATAAAAATTCAAAGAGAAAGTGGAACGTAATGTGAGGTTAAGAAAATGGAGCTATAAAGGATTGGTGGGAAGAATGAAAAAGATGTATTTAGTTTCCCAGTTCCAATATGCTAAGATTTTTATCAATAATATTGTTTTTCTGCAACAATACCTGCCTCAGGGAACATCTGCTCTGTAGCTGTCAGGATTATACTTCTCAAAATATGCTTAAGATGATTCTGTTAAATTGATAAAAAATAGGACACTCTGCAATGTAGAAGGATTGCTCAAAAGAACATTCCCAAGCCTTTCATGTGTAACTGCATTTGTGTGGCAGGGCATTTATTATGCTATAAATTCCATCACTGATTTTGGCCAGTTCAGATTGATTCTGCAGTAACTGTAAGTAATGAACCTTCTAGAGTCAAGGGGGGAGGAAAGGAGGAGAGGTAGCCAATACACACATGGCTGTGGAAATACAAATTGTAGGGTTCATTTAGGCACAGCTTTTATCAGATCATGCAGCCAATACCCTACAAAGCAGGAAAATATATATCCCGAAAAATCTACAGGTTCCTTGACCTGACTCCGAGAGTTACGACAGGCAGACAGAGGAAAACAATTCTTAGGGAAAGGAAGCAATTTATCTTTCCCTGAACCTTTACTTCCCAAACTTGTTCCTTCTCATCTTTTTCCACATTTTTCCATCTAAAGTATGGGCAGCTGTCCATCCTACAAGAGCAACAAAATATGGAGCTCTTTTCTTAGGGAAAAGTTAGCCATCCCTGAAGGCTGGCCTCCCTCAGCCCCCAGGACCTAGGACTGGATGGACCCTAAACCCAGAGGAAGCTCTCAGGGGTTGGGGTGTGACTCTCATCAGTTCAGACTTTTGTAAAGAGGAAACTCAGTTATCCTGGAGTTGATTGCTGAGACTAGTAAGACACTAAGGTAACCAATGAGACGAACAGCAGGAGAAACACCACTTGGGGTGCCCCATGACCGCCATCCCCCATCCCCTACCCCAGCCCCATGACCGCTTCTCCTAACCCCCCACCCCCAACTGTGGTGGTGGCTAAAGAAAGAAGGTGTCAATGAATGAAGCCAAGACAGCAGTAATCTGCACTGCAGTAAAGAAGTACCATCTAACGTTACAGCGGGGAAGGGGGATTCTGATATTCTTTCAACCTGGGCACTAGGGAAATGGGCAGGATGTGGGAGATGGAACAGCGTGATTTGGGACTGTGGATGTCAGCAAAGCTAGAGCAAAGTAGAGAGACTTTGGGAGGGAAGGAGAAGAGGAACATGAAAGACACATTCACCTATTAGGGAGGCCAAAGAAATCCTCAGTTCCTTCTTACCCAGCTCCCTTCTCCTCTCTGACCTCATTTTCATGGAAAGCTTAGGAGCAGGGTAAGGCCCAGAATGTTGGATCTGTGGTGATAGAATGGGCATAGGGGGCATAGTTTCAATGGAACACAGGTAGGCAATATTTTGTTCCAGTCCCGGGGTTTGTGTCCCCATCCCATTGAATTTTCAAAACTACAGAGGCATGAACAGATCATCCAACTCCGAGAATGGCAAAGCATCCTCACTGTTCATTCATCCTCAAGAACAAATACCACAAATTTTTCTGATATTCTGTCCCTGTGTTCTTTTCCCTTTCCCTCTTGAGAATCATAGAACCATAGAGCTGAAAAATTCATAGATGTGGTATTTGAATGTTATGAGGTAAAGCTGACAGAATGGACCATCTAGGGCCTCTTGAAATAGGTACATTTCTCAAGGGGCCATTTGTTTGGGGTAATTATTAACTGCCACAAAACCTCTTCTGTCAGAAACCACAGATACAACAGGGCAAGTCTTTAGATATGGGCACCCAGAGTTAGCCAAATGGGGAAGCCCAGAGCTATTGGAGTGGGTACTGGACAACACAAGTGGGGTACTAGGCCCAGAATGGACATTTCCAGCTCCAGAGGAAACCTGACAAAAGCTTCTTGCTGTATGCATCCCTTGGTACCATTAACATTATTGGAATTCACCATCAGTCACCCCTCCTGACATCTTCCTGGCCTATCCGGGCACAAAGTGAAGAGGAAGACAAATGGTTTCATACAGAAGAGATGCAATATCCTGTTTTGAATCCTTTTTTTAGAAATGAGTAGGGATAATCATGAGTTTTAGAAAACTGTGAATTATTTTAGCTCCATTCGAGGGGAAGGACTTGCCTCCGAATCATCTACAGCATGCCACAACACTTATGTGACTTCTAATTTGGTTCAGTCTGTTATTTCTTGTCATGTTGGAATGTGAACGTACCATTTAGAAAATCAGAAATATTAAGAAGACTAAACACTAGTGAACTTCCAGAGCTGGGTGGAGTGTCTTCCAAAGGTCAGAGAGGAGATATAAAAATGGGACTGTAGATAGAGAGAAGCATGATTATATGTCTTTCCAAAATAACTAGACAATTCATTCGGCGTATTTATGACCAATTAAGACTACCACAGGGTCAATGTGTTGAGTTGTATAAAAATTAACCATTAATTAAAGAATACAATATTTGTACAGAAGTTGATTCCCACATATCATAGGAATCTAAACTCTCCCCAGCTATCAACTATGTGGTATTAACTGTTGTAGCCCAATAGAGCTACCAAAGAGAAATTGGTAAAAATTATCTGTAAACTATTAAAAGCTGAAAGTAATCATTGATACAGATACTTATAAGTGGTTTTTGTATATATAATGACTAATATATAAAAAAAATCACGTTAATGACATTTTTGGTGACTTGGTAGAATGTACAGAGCCCCGGCCTTAGAATCAACAGATGTAGGTTTAGCCCCAATTTCACTCTTTGGTTTGTATCTGACCTTAGGAAACTCATTTAACCTCCTGAGTCTGTTAAAAGAGAGTAAGTGCCTCTTCTGAAATATCATAGTTATTGTGAGGTTAATGTAAGATACTATGAGTGAAAATGTTCTGTAAGGTCTAAGTCTCTGTTAATATCCAAGATTATCTTTATTGGATTACAACTGTAAAATCTGGGACTTTAGCATTTCAGAAGATACTGGCTTAGTTTATGTTTATCACTAGAAATTGATCTTTTCTCCAGTTTATTTCTGTTCTTGGTGCATATATTTTTGTGAAGGGAATCATTTTTAACAAGCCTTCAGATTACCTATTTTATTTCTGAGGAGGGCGAAGGGCAGAAAGTTTGTTCATAAAGTAAGAGGAAGAAGGTCACTAGAAGTTACCACCGTGGCTCCATCCCCACAGTGAAGTGTGTGGGCTGCTGAGCAGAAAGGATTGCAGAGTGGCCATGAATCCATGGTGGATGGGCATGAGGAACCTCTTAGGACTCCTTGCCACCGTCACTCACTTTGGCTAATGTTAAGTCTAATGTTTATATTGGCCAACTGTGAATTTGGTATTATACTGTTTATTGATTGAAACCTTATATAACCTTATTTGCATTGAAATAAAGTAATTGGTTACCAGACTCAGTAATTAGTAACATAGAGATTTTAAGTACCTTAAGGTATAAATGGTGTGTTTTCTTCAGGGCCATGATGAGCCAAACGAAATGGACATTTTCTATAGTTCCAACAAAAGGGCATCTTAAGTATCCAGTGTGTTCAGGCAGTAACTAATAAGAGTCTGATCATTACTTATGTTCTAAAGGCAATTTCATATTGAAAGCTCTTTGAAGCAGAAGGGAGAAGGGTTTTAGACTGCTCAGGTGATCAAAATAGGAACTGAGGGTGGCGGAGATAGAGTGTGGTCTGTGAAAAAAGAACACTAACTTGGAGGAACATCAAAACTACGTTTGACTGTAAATGCCAAACAAACAACGTCATCTCCCTTAGCCTCCAGTTCCTTATTTAGAAGATGGATAGGCTACTATGTGCCCTACCTACCCCAGAGGCTGTTATAAGGATCAAAAGGAAGAAAGTTCAGGACTTTGTGAGCTCTCGTGCAGCAGGATGAATGGAGGGTGTTCAAGCAGTCAGTCATCGGTTGAGTACCTCCCACAGTCTGTGCCCTGTGTGGTATACTGGGAAAGAAAAGACATTCTGTGCCTCTAAGGAGAAAGAGGCAGAGGCAAGAGAGAATAATCCCAAGTAGTACATGCCTAGTATTGATTGGGTGTAGAGACAAGAGTGGGAATTCAGAGGGAAGAGGACGGCTTTGGGCTAGCATGGCCAAAGAAGAGAAGAAGGGATTTGACACAGATCCTGAAGAACAGATATTATTTTCACTGAGGGAGGAGGACAGGGAAGGAATTCCTGACCTAAGAGGTGGTGCAAGCAAAGGTATTGAGAAGGTAAATGCAAGACAGATTCAGGCAATGGTGTGAAAAGCATTTGGAGTGTAGGGAGGGTATAGAAGATCAGGTTGTAAAGACTGGGACTCAGTTGTCACAAGACTTTCCTGAAAGCTAAGTGGTCTGGAATTAATTCCAGGATTAATCAAGGTTCTTGAATAGTAACAATAATAATAATAATACTTTATGTCGATAAGGTGCTGTATGTTTTCAAGGTTTTTTTAAAAGCACTGCCCCATTTGGTTCTTTCAGCAATTCTCTAAGATAAGCATGGCAAGGATGATCGTGCCCACTTGAGACGTGGGTAATGGAGCCCCAAAGAAGTCATGTGGTTGCTCCAAACTACACAGCACGTAAATGAGGGATGGGAGTCCATGTAAAGACACTGTAGGAAGATGAATCTGGCAGCAAAACACGGGATAAACTAGAGTGGGGAAAAAAATAAAAGAGACCAGCTAGGAAGCTGTCCACCAGGCTGTCCAGACGTAAGATTTCAGTAGTCTTTACTAGTGGAATGGCACCCAGAATGAAGATTACATCAGTCGTAAGAGATAGGGTAAAGGAAGAATTCCCAAGCCTGACGACTGGCTCTAGAAAGTGAGCGGCAGAGGATCAAAGACGAGTCCAAGAGAAGTGAGGCACTCAGTAACTGACTTTAACCTCTGATGCAACGGAAGGGTTACTAAAAATAAAGAGAGGTCCAAGGTACAAGCCTGAGTAACTAGCTGAACACTAGCTATACCCACACACTGGTTCTCTATCCTCACCTGGACAGGGTGCTGGCCATTCCTCTGATTCACCTTCCTATGTAGCCCTGATCACACTCTCCTTAGGCCCAGACAGGTGGACTGTGAGCTCCTTAGTAATTGTGATGGTCCCAGTGCCTGGCACAGAGCAGTGCCCGGTCACAGTCAAATTTGTATCTATTTAACGAATAAATGAATGAGTGAATGAATGAATGCCCTCACAGTTTTCTTCTAAAATCTCAGGTCAGTCCTATACCCTTTCCTTGAAAAGCCTTCAGTTGTCCCTATAGGTCTATAAAATAAAGTCCTAACCCCTTTGTATGGCATTCAGAGCTTCCCGCCATCTAGCCCACTTTACCTATGCCAGCATTTCCCACCTACTCCGGTGTCTCTTTGGACTCCTCTCCATTCCCAAACACAAGCAGCAGTTTTGCCTCTCTGTGCTTTTGTTGATAAGAGGTCTTTGATCTAAATGCCAATCAAATTCCTCGTCTGTAGGAATTCCGCTCAAATGCCGCCTCCTCCAAGCCCCTCTCCACCTGTCTCATCAGGACAGTCCCCCTCGTCACTTCCCCTGCACTTTGCATTTACAGGCCTCATTCATGGCTTGGCTCACACATCCATCTCCCTGACAGGTTTGCCCCCACGGGGCCTGGCAGAAGGGTGGCACCTAGGAAGGGTTCAAATGAAGGAAAAGAAAAATGGCAAAAGAGCTGCTCTGGAAAGAAGACGATGAACTGCATTTTCACGTTCTCTGATAAAATTCACTGCTTTGGTACAGATGTCTCTCGGTGAAAAATCAAATCCATGTCAATGTTGTACATTTTTGCAAAAAAAGCTGCTTCCCTTTGCCTGCCGAGAGGCAGCATCGGTTTACTTTAATATCCAGGTTTTTCGTCTTCCTTAGTCAGCAGGAACAGCCCATTCAAACAAAAGGAAGAAACTGACATATTTTGGATTGACAGATGTCAAGGGACACTACCATCTAATTTCCTTATTGATTAATTTGAAGGTAATTTCCTGGTAACCCAGGCTTCCAAAAATGTATTTTAAGTGGCATGTTGGTAAAAAGAAAATTAATTTCTCTGTGTTAAACTTGCCAGCTTTTGAATTAATTGCATGAGTCTAACAATCAATTAATAAATGTTAAGCAAACAAGGGAAAATCGGTCAATTAAAAATGACAAAATTGATTCCGAGGGTAGATAAACCAAAAGACTGTCAGAATGCTCACTTCGAAGTTTGGATACGCTGCCTCTCTGTACAATCTACCTCCCACTTTCTACACAGCATTCAAATTGCTGAAGCTTTATTATAATTTCTTATAAATAAATTACCACCTAAGCTTTCTTCACTGCTTTAGAGGGATTAAGGAAACCAAACATAAACAGCAGTCCTCCACTAGCTACAAGGAGAAGGTCATTGCTTTGGGAAAATGTGCCACCCACCGTATTCTGCAGAAGTGTTTTTGAAAGGGAAGCCCGTGCAAAGTGGGACACCGTTCTCTAAATGTTTGCCAGCGCTCTGTCGGGAAGAAGCTCTATAGACTGCCTTTCTTTCTCCTGGTCATAAACTCAGTCAAAGATGTCCTCCAGAGAGCAGGCAAAGTGAGGAGTGGCGGGACCCAGGGAGAGTGCGTGCCTTCTTAGAATATTCAGATTGAACCTTCTCAAACACAGCACTCTCTGGGCTCTCACATTTGGGGCTGGACATGGCCTAGGGCGCATGGATTTATTCTCCTGGCCTGGATTTTGAAATTGGCTCCCTACACTTGAAAAGGTAGACGCTTTGCAAATGATGTCTAAAGCGAGTATACAAAGGATAGAATTTGTCTCGTGAAAATACCTGCAAAGGCTTTACAACTGCGCAGGGTTACTGTTGGTGTTTACCTGGCCCGCCGTGCTTGCCTTTAGTCCCACTCAGGATGGGTTTTATCAGAAAATAAGCCCATTGTCCTCTCCCACGTGGACTAAAAAAATCAGGGATGAGAGCATGCACATCACTAATTTCTCCATTTTGCCAAGGGCACTTTTCATAACAGATATGTATAACATTTCTAGAACTATTTATATTTTAGCAAATAGAAGATCTCCAAATAAAGTGTGAGAAAAAAAAAATGACACTGAAGCAGTGTGTTTAAACTTCTACATCCTACTGAATCTTCCCTTGAACATTGACAATCTCTCGGTCTTAATATAACCAAAATCAAAACCCCATGCACCAGCCCTTTCCATTTTAGTATATGGCACCATCCTCCATCCTGAGGCTCTGGCCAAAAGCTCAGGAGTGTCCCTTGAGACTGCTCTTTACCTCAGACCCCACATTGAATACATTAGCAAATTCTGGCATTTCTGCCTTCAAAGTGTATCCACAACCCAACCACTTCCCACTATTCCCTCCTGAGCTACCATCACCTCCCCGACCTGGGCCTCTGCAGAGGCCTCCTTTCCTTGGCCTTCCTGCTTCCACTCGGGGCACCAGAGTAGCCATTTGCATCAGCCAGAAACATTTATCAGATGTTAGCACTCCCGCTTGGGCCGTCCTTTTCATCACTATATCCCAGAGCCTAGAATAGTGCCTGGCAATATATGAACTTCAGTGATCCTTGCTGAATGAATGAAATCATGTAGTTTGGGCCAGGTACACAAAATGCTGCAGGGGCATCTGGATGCTTGGGAAGCACCATCTGACCAGGGAGAAACCAGCAAAGAGGAAAAGACCTGCCCCTGAATCTGAGTCATCCACACATCTGCCATTCCACTGCTCACCCTCCTCCTCCTTTCGAAAGTCTTCTGGAAAAGGAGATATTGGGGGAGTGGGCTAAGTTGGCCCGTACTGCCTAAAGCCTCTCCTTTGGGGTTTCTGTCTGCCTAAACTAAAGTAAGCATAAAAAAGTCAAGTGCTGATTCTAGTTCTTTTAAACAGTCGCATACGTACTTGGCAGTCATGATAGCACAAGTCACTCCAATAATCAAAAGAATCATTACTTGTTTTGCTAAAATCCCAAGGAAATCGCTCAAGATGTGATATTTCAGCACTAATGAGGTTGTGCCTGAAGAAGTGTGATTTTAATTGTGATAGATTTAGAGAATCCATCGCAACACTGCGGGAGAACAGCATGCTCTTCCCAGTTCCAGGGAAAGGGCATTAATATCTCATGTTTTTGTTTTATTTAGTCTTCTCTGGCTGTGTGGAGAATCACCTAAGGTGATGGTAGTGCTAGTAGGGACTACATCAAATAGAACCCTATAAAGAAACTTTATTTTCTCCTCCCACACTATAAACAGAGACTGCACAACACAGGAATATTTGTCTTGAGTTGCCTTACAAGCTCCCAGATTGATTTGCTTTGCCACTGACGGTTCTGATCCTGACAACCTTTCCACCACCTTCCATCCTCCAAGGGTTGAAAGTCACCACTTTAGTCCAGTGGCTCCCTCAGCCTTCACACAGGCAGACGGAGGAAAGGGGTTTCTGCAGAACTCTCCTTCATTCCCAAGACCGATCTGGCTTGGGCGTGAAAAGCTCCTGGTGGAAGTCTGCATATGAGCAGTGTTGCTGATTACTTCATTAGAACCCTGCGTGCTTCGAGAGCCATATGCTTTCAAGTTTCTTTAAATGGTATTAGGGAAAAATATCCTCAAGGCGTTATTTTTAAAGGGGACTTCAAACATTCCCTGAGAAGAAAAAAAAGTATAGCACGTTTGAACTCCAGGGGGTTGCAGGAGAAATCTAACTTAGCAAGACTGAAAATGGAGCCCTCTCTTCAGTCTCAGGGGGAAGTAAGGGTTGGTCACAAGCAGAAATAAATTTGAAACGTGGACGGAGGAAGATGCAGAAAATCTCCAAATCCTTGAACCCTTACCATGAAAGAGCAGAGAAGAGGACTTGAGGAAGGAAATTAAAAAAAAAAAAAAGTTTTTGTTCTCAAATTCAGTGGAATACAGAGAATTGAACGCTCCCCACATATCTTGCAGAGTGCAAAAGGCTGCAGGTTCTTCCCATTTCTTCTACATAGGAAAGACTTCTAAATAATCCCCCCTTCCTGTGTTATGTGCATTCAAACATATTTAAAGACCTGGGAAGCAAGGCTACAGGTAGGGGTAAAGCTCTCCATTTCGAGTTTCCCTACAAATGGTCTGCTCCAGAGGTCAAATCAAAGAGACAACGCTTCTCAAGTTTAAACCCTCCTTTTCTAAATAGATCCCAACCTGATCTCATTTAATGCATTGATATCTGGTTTCTTAGGCATTATGGTTGCAGTATTACATATCAAAAGGACTCTTGAGAAATTCCCTCGAATTGATAATTCTAATTTCTTATGTATAACTATTCTATATTCACTCAGAGGACGGCTGCATTGTATGCTAAACCATGAATCGTAGAAATTGGTCCCTTTGTAGGGAGGTTTGTATTAAATCGAGATGCTCTCTTTTTTTTTTCCCCTGTTTGTTCCCACACTTCAGTTCCTGGTGTCAGTTTGTATTTGGCTTCTTGAGCATATTAAAGTTTTTCTAGTGCTTATGATGTTCTTGCCAAGAGCACACTTGCAGCAATCTGCACTAGAACAGTCTTTGTGCCAATTACTTCAAAAAGTATTCTTTAAAATAAAAAGAGGGAGGGGGATTTTTTTTTTTTTTTTTTTAGGGAACTTTCAGGTTATAGTGTGATGGTTTCAATTTTAATTTTTGAGTCAGTCTTCCTGAAATGATGGCTTAGAGGCTCTGAAATGTGCATCTTTGGTTTGTTCTCTCTCTCTCTTTTTAAAAGCCTTCCTACAAAATGGAAGTCCTGATAAAGATAGAGGAATAGCAGGGGAATCAGGAGGGTGGAAGAAACTGCTGTCGTTGCTGACACCACACCCTCATCTACTTAAACAGCTTCGGGAAGGAAACTGCTAGAAGCTTGTTAAAGAGTTTCCAAATGTGTGTCTGTAAATGACTCTCTCTAATCATGGCTGAATAAACCAAACGCAGCAAATGAGCTGGTGACAGGCACAAAAGTCACATGAGTGTTTTGAATCACATATGCTGAGTGGATAATAACCCATGTCAGGGCCATGGGGTCTTTTGAAGGTTAAAATCCTAAATTTGATCGAGTCCTTTATATAGAGAGATATAAGTACCTATGGGAAAACAAAAGAGGAAAACGGAAGGGAGTAGGGCCACCGAAACGCACGATCAAATAGGAGAAGAGGCGTTGGGCAAGAGATGAGAGGACCTCGCTTTTCCGCCTTTGCCTGCCACTAACTGGCTTTTTGTCCTTGGGCAAGACAGTCACCACACCGATGTCCCTCTCCACACGTGAGATACAGGAGGGTGGCTTGAGGCAGACTGCAAGCACCCCCCCCTCCCCCCTGCCGCCAATCTCCAGCGTGCGGTCTTTCTGGGATGTTGAACACAAAGAGGTTTGGTCACAGGTACAGATCCATTCTCTACGTAAAGAGAGACGTTTTGAGAGGCGTGTCATTACCAGAAAGTACTCTCATGAAGGATGAAATTTAGGATTAATTAAGGCAGCCTTCTAGAATATTAGCTGTAGAGTTTAGAGGGCAGGTTAAGAGACATTTAAGAGAATGACCTTTGCTAATCAGTGCTCAACACATAACATCTAGGCCTCCCAAGGAATAGAAACCAAGATAGCAGAGATAGACAGTTATGGGAGTTTAGGGCTTTGAGGATGGGTCCAGGCTGCGTGTTTAAAGATTCTACAGACACAACGCTAAGGAAGGGTCTCAGCGGCCATGTAGGGAGGCCCACTCACTTTCTCCATGAAGAAATGGATGTAGAGAAAGGAGGTCCTTGCACTCAGACCCACGGCAACATGTTGCTTGAGTGTACCAGGTGAACTGAGGAATCTTGGCTTCAGTCAGTATGGTTTCTCACACATATTTGGGTCTCAAGTGCCCAGCTTAAGAGAATGCTCTTTGTTCTTGCGTTACTTTCCGAGTCCCACATATCTACTGTAGCCTCCTGGGAGGTGATCATTTTTAGGTTTGATCTTTCAGGAGTTTTATGTCTGAATTTGGGGAATATTGGGGTTTTCATTTTCTTCAAAAATATTTATGACCTATGTATTTGCTTTAAAATTATGTAATTATCAGGGGCACCTGGGTGGCTCAGTCAGTTATGCATCTGCTTTCTGCTCAGGTCATAGTCCCAGGGTCCTGGGATCGAGCCCCGCGTCCAGCTCCCTGCTCAATGGGGAGTCTGCTTCTCTCTCTCCCTCTGCCCCTCCCCGCCTCATACTCTGTCTCTTTCTCTCTCTCTCTCTCGCTTGTTCTCTCTCTCACTCTCAAATAAATAAAATCTTTAAAAAAATTAAAAAATAAAATTATTTAATTATAAGAATATAATCATTAATACTTGTGTGCTTCCCCCTTAAGGAGATGGTTGCTGCAAAAACATATCAGCTCTTGAGACCACAAACTTGCCCTTCCACAAAGGCCAGCCCACCCATCTACACGGATAACTGGAGTTCTGCCTCCTCAGGAACCGAGCAAGAGAGGGGTAGCTGACTCCTATGTATAAGAGCTATTTTTTTCTAAAGGTTTTCCTTTGTTATCAAAAATACAGTCATTTCTTCTTCTGTAGACCTTCCAATTGGGTGGCGGGCATAGAATAAAGCTGGCTAAACATTTTCTCAGGCTGGCAAAGAGCTCTCTGGAACTGCTGTCTTCATGCAGAGAAGCACTCGGTCTGTGGTACACAGCTGTCTTTGGACATTTGTTGCAATTTCGAGTGTCTATGTATAAACTCTGCCAGTAGATTCGAGAGAAACAAAGGCTAAGGAGACTAACTTAGAACAAGACTAGTTGTTCGACTCCAGAAATTTAAGTAAAATGCACGTTCAACAAAATTGTTAAGCAAAGATCATAAATAGAAAACATTTCATTTATATCTTTCCCAGTAAGAGTTCATGGGTTCTAAAGAAACTATATAATAAGGTATGGTATTGGGGCAGGGATGGGGCAGGGGTAGGTAGGAGTAAGGAGTAAGGAGTAAGTAAGTTTCTATTCCTTATTAGTCATGGGACTAGTTCTGAGTCTTTTTTTTTTTTTTTATGCTGTTGGAAAAAAAAAAATTGCAGTCTGTTACATTGAGAACTGCCTCTCCACCTTCAAGGTAGTGTTACTAAGCCATGAGGGTCCTCTCGGGTCCATGAGGGCTGATACCCCCTCCTCCATGTCAAGTGATAGAGGAATAAAGAAGTTGCCCTCTACAGAGGTACAATGGTCCTCTGTCCTTCTCTAGGAGACTTTAATAAAGTAACTGAATCAAACAAAATTTGATCAGATGTGTATGGTTCAGCCTTCTTGCTTTGCCCCTTAACAATTTATCGAGGTGTTTCTACCCATGGTCCTGTTTTATTAAATGATATTTGAAGTGTTCCACTCTCTGAGAAAATGTGGTTTATGTCTTTGGCATACATTTACATAATCTTGTTAAGGAAATCTCTCCAGCTTCAACTATCCCAATAAAAAATCTTATCTCTGGTAGAAGAAAGACTGTTTTCTCCAAAGGGAGCAAGAAACAAATATGGAGTCCAGACACATTTTGAGAAACTAAGGCTGTAATTATTGTTATATTTTTATGTTATGTATTTGAAGTTTGTTAAAAGAGATGGATGAGAAGTAATTGTTATGTGTGGAGGATACAGTCACATAAGAAAAGAATGCTGTAGCTAATGCTTTTTAAATGTGGGTTTTAAAAATAATTTTTTATATGTTGCCTTGGAAAATATTTCTACATTAAAAAAAAAATCACTGAGGGTGATAAATTACCAGCAATCTCTCCGCTCCCCACCAGAGCCATCAAATTAAGGGTTAACCTCTCAGGATTGCCCTGAATTAATCAGGAGCTAAGCCAGGGGCAGGCTAGGCGAGGGGGAGGGGATTGGCAGAGCTCGACCCCCCCACCCCCCACCCCGGCCCCAAGAGGCTTTGCAGCCCACTGTGGCGTGGCCACGGAGAGAACGCAGACCTTTACACAAATAAAGGAGCCTTGACACGGCTCCCAAGGCTGCTCCCTCGGGCAGCCCTGCACACAGAAAGCACATCCTGATCCCGCAAGAGCCTAGGGTTCCTGCTTATCATGCACCAGTCCTCCATTTTCAAAGGACCAAGATAAGGGGTTGTGTTCTATAGAGCAGGGTCTTTTATTCAGTCCAGATTTAACCATAAATATATGTTCGTCTTTCTTCACTCACTTAGGAGGCAGTCTGTGATCAGCCTCTAGGTCATCTTCATTAAGATCTCTGGATTGGTTCCGCTCTTTAGATAAAGAGGACGCTGCAGGTGGATGACCCAGTGCGTGGTGAATGCAGACTCCCAGGCCCCTCCCCAGATTTAAAGAATCCACCATTTTGGGGGGAGAGGGGCCTTGGAATCCACCTTATCAATAAGCTCTTCAGGTAATTCTTGTGCACAAAATGAAGAACCACCAACCCTAGAGTTTTGTTTATTTGTTTTTAACATGAATTCCTGATACCAGCATTAGGTGTTTTGGGCTTTCTAATTTAAAGGACAAAGTATGTTTTTCCTCTTGTACCAGACCCATTTAATTGTTTGTGTTACTTGTGTGAGTTGACTTTATAACTGGAGGAATGCTCATGCGTAGGCTTATATATGAGTTTTCCTTCAGGACCTTAGAATCTCCATGAGAGTAGAGAAATTAGCCCCAGCTTCCTCCCTTCCTCTGCTTTCCGTGGTCAGAAATGCCCTTGACCTTTCCAGACTGTCCACTTCCTGAACCCACCTTCACGGAGTCTTTTTAGGAGTCCAAGCAAGCATCTGACCAGCTGTGTTCCAGTTATATCCCTCCTCCCACTCACCTCACTGCCATTCAAACCAAATGGAGTCCCTGAGAATTAACGCTTGCTAACCGTAGCCCTTTTATCCAAGGACTGGCTCCTGCCAGGGTTCCTCTTTCTTAACTTTGGCCAGGATGCTTCCCAGGTACCCAGCCTCCCCTCCTCCCTTCTCTGCCGCCAGAGCCGCCCTTAAGTTGAGCCCATCTGAGACCCTCCCTAAGTTGTTGCTAGTCCTCTAGCCTAGCGTGCTGAATCCTGCACCCAGTATTGAAGATCCCTGATCTTAGAGGAGTTCTTGGGGACAAACTCCCAGAAAGCCTCCCACCACTGTGTGGTTCCTGAGCTGATGGCCATCTAGTTGATGAGGACATTCCAAGACCACCTCTCTTGTTGCATCCCGCTTGGGGCCCTGAAAAAGGTCTGCATTTTCACCCCCTCCCTGCCACCACCTCATTTTCCCCTGAATTTCACCTCCCTGCAAATCTCACCTCTGCTTTGAGGAGTTACACCTTCTCCCTCGTCTGCCTTTTCTTATCCTCAGTTGCTCAAGTCCCACTGTGAATTATGACAAAGCCTACTAGAGTAGAATCAGTTTCTAGAAATATAATCTGAGATTCTGGAAAAGGAAGGGAAATGGCCTTCTGCTGTTCTTCTGCCCTCACAGAGTCCAACAGTACCTCCTCCAGCACCTCCTATGAGCGCTCTTCTCTTCTCTGTAGAGCTCACCTCTCTGGACAAGTACTTGGTCTCAGCTAAGCTTTTTTCTTGCTGTCTTGTTTTTTGTTTTGTTTTGTTTTTCTGAGGGCCTTGTGCAAAGACCAAGGTGGCAGGAATCAGACAGGACAGAGAGACCTATTCAAGCTGATTCTCCAGCCCTGAATATGGTCTAAATCCAGGAAACCCAATCCCTAAAAACTTGCAGGAAGTCATTTATATGAGGTTGATATCCTCACACTGGTTTAGATTAAGTTGTTATGCTGTAGGCTAGATGTTTAGGTTCAGAAGACCTGGCTAAGCCTTTGCCTTTCAGCAGGTTGGGGGCCACCTCAAAGCCCCCATCACTTAAAAATAATTAGCTGATTTTCCCACCTGAGCTAGTGATTTGATGATCTGTATGCTAAACCAGACTTCTACAGGGGAATAAAAGAGAAAAGACCAGAGTGCCAGAAGGAAGCTTAATTTTTAAGGTAAATTTGGATTCCCTTAAAGGACAAGTGAAAAATCTCTGAAGATGCTCTAAACCCAGGGAATCCATAGTTTTCTCATGCCTGCAGCTTTTTTTGTTCCTATTTGCCTAGCCCTGTTCTCTACTCTACATTATATGTGGAAAATAATGCACATAATACTTAGCATTTCCTTTTGATAAAGTAAACGTTTCATATTACTAGTACTGAAATTTATTCCCAAAAGAATGGAGAATAGCTTCCAGATGTATTTTTCTGTCACAGACTTTCTTTCCTTAAGTATTGACAGAGGGGAGGTTTTATCAAGGTCTTTGTGATGGGCTTGTTTATAATGAGAAGATATTAGTGGAGCACATCTAAGTGTTTATCACTAACAGATGACTGAAAAGAGCATATGGCAGGAAGAGAAATATATATTTGTCTAAGAAACGTGGCTTGTTAACACTCCCACACTCATCCTAAACTCTGTGGACATGTACTTACGGCATCATGCGCATCCGCTGGGTGTATCAGAAGAAAAAGTCAAGTCATGATTCCTTCAATATGGGACTGTCAGATAATGCTAATTTGGACATTTTTATCAAAGATGGTAGGATTGCAACTCAGAAACCCTGCGCATTCTGCTTCACTGTGGCTGGCATCTGGGCAGTGCTGTGTAAGGGGTTTGGAAAAATACAGGCTTTAGCATTTTTGTAGAGAGCTCTTTATGATAAAACAAGAACAATGAGAGGAAGTGTGAGGATTGAGCTCTTATATAAAATTGAGCTCAAGGGCAAAGAATCTCTTAGTTCAGAAATCTCTTTTGAAGAATGTCTGTAGATTAGATTTAGGAGCAGACTAAGATGAACCTTTAGAACACAGAGGCAGTTTTTACCTGGCATTGGCCAAAATCAAAACATTGTTTCAGCTCTGATATGACCCATAAAACCCTACTGATTAATTTTCATCACTCTATATTTTCTCCATTGGTAATTCCATTTACCTCCTTGGTTTTAACTATCACAGGGGGTAGGGGGGGACCACCTTCCAAAACTATTCCTTCAACTATCATCTCTTATGTGTCCAACTCCTTTTTCCAGCTCTCCCCAGGAGACCTTGTCCAGGACCTCTCCAAGCTGCTCAGATACAAAATATCTACCGGAAATCTGTTTTGTCCCTCTGTCAGCAATTCTTCCATTCAGTCTATCATCATCATCATCATCATCATCCCATGAAACAGGCACAAAATCATGGTGCTTCCCCCCAGGTCCCATTACTGCTAATTTCTATGGCTTCTGCCTGCCATTTTGGCCCATCTCTATCTCGACTCCTGCTCGTACCAACTGAAGTGCTCCTGGAGCCCTGGGCGTTCCTGATGGATTCCCTTTTATTTGTTCTGGCCCTTTTCCTTATCTGGCCCTTTCACCATTCTATAATCCTATCTATGTCAACAATTTATTCTAATGCCAGTTTCACATAACCTTCCTGATCCATTCTCTCAAAAGTATTCCCTACCTATCCTGAACTCTCCAAGATTTTACTCTATATCTTTCTTATGGTGCACACTAGGAACTTAACTGAAATTATATTTGTGAGCATATACACTGTATATCAGTCATATATGTAGGCACTTTATATACATTTTAACTTAATTCCTTTCAGTAGCCCTGTAAGACCCAGAAAGGCCCCTACCCCCAGAGATCCTCATTCTACTGGTCTTGGGTACAGCTTGGACATGGGGACTTTTTTTTTTTAAAGTAGGCGCCACACCCAGCTTGAAGCCCAATGCAGGGCTTGAATTCATGACCCTGAGATCAAGACTTGAAATGAGATCAAGAGTCAGTCACTTGGGTGCCTCGGTGGCTCAGTTGGTTAAGCGACTGCCTTCGGCTCAGGTCATGATCCTGGAGTCCCTGGATCGAGTCCCGCATCGGGCTCCCTGCTCGGCGGGGAGTCTGCTTCTCCCTCTGACCCTCCCCCCTCTCATGTGCTCTCTCTCTCAGTCTCTCTCTCTCAAATAAATAACAAATAAAATCTTTAAAAAAAAAAAAGAGTCAGTCACTTAACTGAGCCCCCCATGTGCCCCCGGACATGGGGACTTTTAAGTACTCCTGGGGTAATTCCAATGTATAACATGGTTGAGAATTGCTGGTTTAACACCAAACTCATTAGCCAGATATTCTCCAATAGTAGGTATCACCTTTGAAGCTTTAAAGAACAAACAAATGTTAAACCCCAGCCCAGTCCTACCGAATTAGAATATCTAGGAGACAGAGTCTAGGAATCCACATGGTGGTAAAGCTTCACAGGTTATTCTGTCACATAACCAGGATGGAGAACCATGGTCTTTGTCAGACACTGTATCATCTTCCCATAGTCCTATATTACAAGTAATTATACATGTTTCCTCCCACCGTGTGATCTGTAAACTCTTTGAGGACAGATGTACATTCGAGTCACTATGGTCTGCTCCCTCGCACCTAGCAAGGTCCCTTGCACATAGTAGGTTTTAGAAACTAAAGCACCAATATTATGTCCTTTGATGAAGAAAACAAAGATACCTTTTTAAGAAAACAAAGATACCTTTACACAGTACTTCTTCTATGCTGAGTTTTTAATCTCTACTATACTGACCTAGAAAGTCATTAAGTCATTTCGGTTCTCTGAGCATCATATTTGCATGTCTGTAGAGTGCCAGGGCTAGGACTTGAACTCAGCTCTTCTGACAATACTCTGGCCTCTACACCTACGCCTTCAAAGCAACTACAAAGTGAAAAACTCAACTATCTATGTGTTTGCATACCTGCTGTCAGATGTGTTTCTAAAATTTGAATATAACCTGTCACATGGGTAAAAAAAATCTGTTTGCATTATGAAATGGATTTGGAAAAATACAATAATTTCAACCCAAAAATTAAGCATGGAACTAAATAGATAGCCCCTTTCTTCTCATCAATCTCAACCTCCCTCACCTCCAGAGGTACCTACAAATAGACAAACATACCCTTTGACATTTCTTGACAGGTCAGTTACTGCATTAGGGTTTTTTTTCCCCTTCATCTTAGTTTGTACTACTTCTCAAAGACTTTTCAAATAACCTGAGCTTCTGGTTATAATTGAAATCTTTTTAAAGATTCATATACAGGGCACCTGTGTGGTTCAGTCGTTAAGCGTCTGCCTTCGGCTCAGGTCATGATCCCAGGGTCCTGGGATCAAGCCCCACATCAGGCTCCCTGCTCTGAGGGAAGCCTGCTTCTCCCTCTCCCACTCCCCCTGCTTGTGTTCCCTTTCTCGCTGTGTTTCTCTCTGTCAAATAAATAAATAAAATCTTTAAAAAAATAATAGGGCGCCTGGGTGGCTCAGTTGGTTAAGCGACTGCGTTCGGCTCAGGTCATGATCCTGGAGTCCCGGGATCGAGTCCCACATCGGGCTCCCTGCTCGGCGGGGTCTGACCCTCCCCCCTCTCATGTGCTCTCTCTCTCTCATTCTCTCTCTCTCTCAAATAAATAAATAATCTTTAAAAATAAAAATAATAAAAAAAGATTCATATACAGTTTACTTAAGGTAGTAAATTGACATCTGGTGTAAACTTGTGATATTTCGTTCAATATGAATATGAACATGCACATAAACATAACAAAGTTGAAATGAAACTCAAACAACATCTAGAAACCTGGATTCTAGGCTCTTTTTGCCATTTCTGAGCTAGGTGACTTTCGGAAAGGAATGAACTTTCCAGAAGTCTCTTTCCCACCTAAAAAAAATGAAAGGGAGAAGGACCTAAGATAGACCTCCCAAATTTTCTTCCAAATTTGAAAGTTTATGATCCCTTAAAATAAGAAGAATTAATTTATTAGGCTTTTGGTCAAGATTAGTCATCAATCCTGATCCACTACTCAGGTGATATTTTAAAGGGCAAACAGACTTATAATTAAATTTGGACACTTCTTCACAAGGTAGAAAGTGTTCACCTCCACTATCTCTTTTCATTTTCATAACATACCTGCAGAACACTCCTTATTATCCCCATTTCACAGAAAAGAAAATTGAGATGCAGACGGTTGAGTGACTTGCCCTGGGTAACAAAATCAGAAAATAACAAATCTAGACCCCTGGGGACCCAACTTTTGACTACCTTCAGCACCTTGATGGCCACAGGCAATGCTGGAGAAGGGGGCCCAGGTAAACCTGACATGCAGACAGCTCCCCCCAGTAGCCTCTGCACCTTCCCAAAATGCTTTCTAGCCCAGAAGCCCATAAGTTGCTTTGGAATAGAATACCAAGTGAGGATTTATTTATCATATCATTTCTGAGTGCGTATTTTCTTGAGCATTTATAGATCTGTTTTTCCAAGAAGCTGAGCGTTCCTGATAAAACAAGACAGATAATGATAAATGAGCATCTATGTTAGCCTAGCTGGGAGGAGGCTGAGGGACTGTTAACACCCCTCCTGTGAAGTTAATCCCATTTCTTTTAGCCATTTCTTTATTAGTTAATGAGGTCTTACAAAAATGTGTGTCTGTGGTGGTGTTTTAGCATCCTTGCCTCTAGGAACATTTTCAAATATTCATAAAGTCGCTCCTCTGACCAAAGCCTAAAGCAAAGGTGCATTAAGTATGAATTTTAGTCAACTTCAAATGTGGGTGGTCACAAAGCTGCTCCTGAGATATCCCCTCAATAATCTTCTTCATTGGTATCTCCAGATCTGCAGCACTGGGTGCAAATGTGAAGGGGAACTTGGAAAAATGGTATTATTTAGGACACCAGGACTCCGAAGGGCAGCCCCGTAAACTTTGATCCTACCTCTTGACTGACGGCAGTGTGGCTTGCTTTTGGAAAACTGAATAACTTAAGGGAAACAAAAACAAAATGAAAAAGGAATTACCAGTCAAGCCCCTGGGAAGGAGAGCAGAGGCTCGTTGTTATTGCTCCTGGGAGGCCAGAGACCCACTTCCCACTTGAGTTCCTTATGGCAAAGAGGGAACCATCAAAAGATGGCTTGATGCTCAATGGTGCATCTTTGGAGAGGCAAACCAAAGGCAGAAACTTGGTTAACTACTAAACCAAGCTCCCTGGTATGGTGAATCACAGTGATTACATCTACAACCTAGTTTTGGAGGGTCCTCCACCCCATAGCATGATCCTAGGAACACAGCTAGAGTACACACACAGAGAAGACACGCATGCGCGCATTTCTGACACCCTCCTCCCCTGACTCATCCACACACACGACTTCCATCATCTCAAAGCACACAATCCTTGATGTTTTTCCACCCTTTTATGATTTTGTTTCCTCAAAACATCCCTTCAGGAAGTTGACATTATGGCTGGCCTTCTATGTGTAGTTTACAAGCAAAGGGACTTTTTCAAAGGGCATCTGTAAAAATACCATTTCAAATGTGTGAAGAAGATGAAGCACTTCTGTTTGGTTCTGGATGGCTTGGACTATCTATGGTATACTTTGCCTAAGAAATGGAAAATAACAGCCCAGCATTCTCCCGCCTGTTTCTGCACAGGTAACCAGAATAAGCCACCAAAATGGTGCAGGTTTCCTGATCCTACTTTAGAATGAGCTCGAGGAACAAATGATAGACCAAAGTCTTCTAACCTTCAACCCCATAGGGCAGTGCAATAAATCACTGGTAGCATGGTAGCTCAGTGCTTTCTGACACAGAATATCTATGCTCAGAAGGGCCCATCCATGTCATTGCCACTAAGACTTGTATTCAGTGGAGTCTCTTGGCCTTTTTACATGATCAACACCCACCCACTGAAGGAAAGCTCTGGGCCATAATTCTGAAATGAAATGGCCATGTAATCCATTCAGTACAGATATGGTGACAGACAGACATCATCCCTTAACAAGGGCAGATAATGCAAACATTTCCTTTTCCAGCTCATTGCTCAACTTCCTGGTCATTTTAACCGGTTATACACTTACAATGTTAAGAATAAAAGAAAAGAAAAGAAAAAAAGGGAGAAAAACAGGGAAGGGAAAGAAAAAGTCCTGAAAATAGCAATTGCACAGTAATAATGCTGCTTTGAGTAAAGCTCAGCCTATAATATTATTTCTCTTTTGTCCCTGCCGTGGGGACATTGAAGGCACTTTGACAGCCATTATGATTACAGAAGATACAAGCTAATGTTGGTTGTTCCAGATGTAATTTTACAATTTCTCAAAAGAAATACTGTTACGTCCCAGATGCAAATTTGACTGTGTCCTGTCCTTAATGTTCTATTACAGGTGATTCACATAACAGGCCGGCTACGACTGAGGGTGTCCCTATCCCACGGGAGGACCGTTCCCAGCCAAATCATGGGTCTTGTGGTTGTGGCTCATGCCCTGCCTCCCCCTACGATCAATGAAGTCAGAATTGATTGCCATATGTTCGTCACTCGAGTAAATATGGACCTCAATATCATTTACTGTGAAAATAGGTACTTTGTTTTTGTTCTCATTTCCTCTGTTGTCTGTTACACATTGGTGAAGGCTGGTGTTTGCAGCAGTCTGAAGGATTTTACTCTCCCAGTGAGGCTCATTATAAATCCTGATCTTATTTTTAATGGCTGCTTGGACTGACACCAAACATGCTTTTTATTTAAAATTTACATTGCTGTCCTGATTTACATTAGGGACAAAAATGGAAAGGATTGGGATACCCAGACATCCATATGCTATAATTAAGACATGTTTTGGCCGAGAAACCAAGGAGAGAGCAGGGCTGAGACGCTCTTGGCAAAATTACGCCATAGAAGGTATCTCCTGATGCCTCAGTCAAGCCCACTTCCTGACTACTATACGGGCCCAGCCTCACAATGGCCAGTGTTCATATAGGCATTCGGCACATTGCCTTAGCTGCTTGCCGGGCTGCTAGGACACATTACTATGGACTGGATGGCTTAAACAACAGACATTTATTTCTACATACCTGGAGACTGGGAAGCCCAAGATGAAGGTACAAGCTAGGTTCCTCGCAAGAGCCTACTTCCTGGTTGCAGATAGCGGTCTTCTTGCTGGGTCTTCACATAGGGGAGACCAAGAGCGCTGGTCCCTTCCTCCTCTCATGAGGACACTAATCCCATCATGGGCACTCCATCCCCATGAGCTCATCTACACCTAATTACCTCCCAAAGGCCCCACCCCCTAATACTATCACATCGGGTGTAAACACTTCACTTATGAGTTTGGTGGTGGGAGGGACACGTTCAGTCCACAACACATGTAGGAAAAAAAAAAAAAAGAATTTGAGGCCCCCAGAGGGAAAAGGATGAAAAATCTGCAAAACTATTAAATAAAACTTTGTAATCCTGAGGATTCTGCTTTTATAAATTAAAAAAAAAAAAAAAGACTTCATATAAATGACTTGACAGTCCTTCCTTAACACTGAGCTTTGATAAAAGGACTTTTTAACCTCTGGTTTAAAAGTTCACTTTTTCCATTAAGCACAAAGCAAGGGACGAGGAAATGGGACAGTGCCCCCTCAGACCTTTCACCCACAAGTCACCAGCCCATCATCAGACCAATTTGAAGAAGAGAGAATCACGGGGCACGGGGAGAAGAGGGATGGGGGACTGTGCACGGGGCATGGGGAGAAGAGGGATGGGGGAATGACACGGGAAGGAAGCTTCCATGGTATCATCCATGTTCTGGTGCCACAGGCAGAATCACTGAGGCCGTTTTGAGAGGGTGCTTTTGTGGCAGAGATTATGGTCAGGCATGAAGGCAGCATATGTTCACCGAGCCCTGGTAGTGCCTGCAGAGGCCAAATGGAAGAGCAGAATGGTCAAGCGGCTCGGGTAATCAACTTTTCCGGGGCCTAGCCAAGAGGAAGACACCCATCATCTGCGTTCAGTCCACTGGGAAGCACTGAGGATGTTGAGACCAAGTTAGAAATGCCTACCGTTTCCGGGCTGGAGTGGATTCAGAGGAAGGAATTCACCAGGAGAAAAAGACACCCACCTGAGCTGTTAGTGTTCCGTGGGTAGAAGATACCCTGAACCCGTCACTCTTATTTAATAAGTAACTCTAAATCTATTTTTTCAAGTTTTGTTGGCATTTCTTAAATTTTTTTAGAAAATAGACTGTATACTTGGGTGTGTGTAAAGTATTCTGGAATGGCAAAAGAATATCAGGAAAGACAACCAAAATGATTAGCTAGGGTTAGCAAGTAATAAGAAAGATAGTTAGCATTTGTTGAACACTTACTACACACTCGGCAATGTGCAGAGCTCATTATTTACATCATCTCCTTTAAGCTTCAAGACAGTTCTGTGAGATGGGTGTTGCCACTGCCCCTCCACACCCTCAGGCAATTTCAGTTTAGAGAGAGGGAGCGTAAGTGGTATGCCCAAGGTCACAATTTTGAACTCGAAATGTGCCAGATTTTTAAAAATCAGGCATTTAGCTACACGTGGGCCTTCCTGCATTCCTTGCCGCTTTTTTCCTAGAGAAGTCAGGCTAAGTGGTAAGGAAGCAGTCAGACTAACCCCTGAAGGGGACTTCTCGTATCTATGCATCCATTAAAGAACACAATTCTAGCCCACAAAGCTGTTTATTCTGATGAAAAACACAGAATGCTAGAGATGGAGCTCCAACCCAGGGAGGCAGCTAGAAAGTCTGATGACCTATGGCTCTACCTCTTTGAAAACATATGTAGGGCTCCCTTGATTTAGATTTACTACCATCACTCTCTCCGGAAAAACAGAGCCTCATCTGATTTACCTACGCCCGGTGACTGTCCCATCCCAAAACCCTCACTTAATTTTCATTCCTGTGATCACAGATGATTAATTCTGCTTCATGGACCTGAGTGCCTTATGGTGCCACTCCAATAATTGAGATCATTTTCTGTGACCCACTTTAAGCTTTTTCTCTTCCCTTAAAAAAAAAAAAAAACAAGAAACTGTTTTCCACAACCCCTTATTAGCCAATACAATACAGCATTATTTCCCAGCTGAAGATGATAGAAGTTATTCTAAAAGGACCTGTGTTAAAAGTAACTGCTTATTTGATCTGAGGAAAAAGCCTACCCTGTGTGCCAGGCACTGTGCTACGTTCATTTCATTTCATTCATTAATCCCCTCACCAACCTCTTAAGTTGTTTTTACAGATAAAGGAACTGAGGCTCAGAGTACAAGGTGCCATCAGGATTCTGATCCTGATATAGGTCATCAGACTGGTCTGGGGCTTTCTACACATATATTAAGAGGTCTCTGGACACTGAGGTGGTCACATTTGCCACGGTAACAGGCTCCGATACATAGGAATGCTTCAGATGTTTTGAAGGATTTCGTTCCAATAAAGCATAAACTGAAGAACATCTTCCCTAAAGTATGTTTGGCTTTTTCCCAGAGTCTATTATTTAATTAGGGAATTGCTAACTAGAAACATAAGCCCTCTCCTGGACTCTGCAGACCATTCTTCTCCTCCGCATTCCCTAGGATGGCCACGGACAAAGCCGACATCATCTGGGGAGCTGGTAAATTTCAGAAACACCAATGAGGGCCTTTTAATGACATCCTGGTCTCCTCATTTGCAGAAAGGGGGTGGAAACTGTGCTTGGAAAGCAGCTAATAGTTTTAGGAAAACACCAACTAATCTGCTTTGTACCAGAAAACCATGGGGTTATAAAACTCTTTATATTGCCCCATTTTTGTCTCGACTTACCAAGAATTCTAGTTTGGCCAAAAATGTCATTTAATATTTAATATTAGACATTGAGAAATTCACTCCCTGGGTAATATAATTTAATTATATTCCACATTATTCTGGTTTGGTTTGGTTTGGTTTATTTCCCTGCCTTGAGGGTCAGATTGAACTCTCCAACCCTGGTCTCATAGGTTTCTGAAACATGTCATTTCTAAAGACTCACTTCCTATTTGGAGATATAAGCCCTAAGAGATAAAAAGCACGGGGATGGTAAAGAGAATAAATTAAACAAAAGATATATCCTATTTTGGACCGCCCAAAACCAATCTGTACCTGGACGGGGAGGAGGATAATGAGCATGTTGACGTCTTTGTGTAAAGCGGGCAGATTCCCCCAACATGTTTTCCAATTTCTGTTCTATTTTTCTGTGCTCCTGCCCGAGGACATTGACGTCTGGACAATCAATGACACAGGCTTACACACACACGTACTGCCGAGCACAAGCCTGCAAGAGCTGCTGAAATGGTTTAAAAGTTTCTGTGTGGAATCCACCACAAAGTACCAGTTAAAAGGGCCAGGAGTGAAAGCCGAGCTCCCAAATGACTAAGACTGAAAAAGATAATACCCCCAGGCTTCTGTATGTCTCAGCATTTAAATTATATCCCTTGAATGCCAATTTGGACATTGTGCCAAGAAGCAGTTGAAGCTCTTTTTCATGGAAATACCCAATAGAAGACCAATCTGTTTAAATGAAAGGTGTCTCTAATCATTTGGTATCAACATAACATGTTTTTATTTTATTATGTAACCTCGCATTATCTTGGCCTCTAATGAGGATCTTGCATTGTTACTGCTTCTCCATAATTTCATGGAATTATGTTGTCCAAATGTGTATTCTGATGCCAAAAAAAAGAAAAGAAAAACCTGTCTCATTATTTACACACGGTTGCTGGATCTAGCACATTTCCTACTTTTGAGAAAGTCCGATATCAGTTAAAGAAATGATCTTCTCTATCCGTAAAGGGCTTTCCCTCAAAGCGCCACCTCCTGACGGGTACCCCCAGGATAATGAAAACTGTAAGGAGACTTGTTTCTCAGTCATTTAACAGTTTCTCTACTCCCCCCTTCCCCTTCTGAATTCCAGCCTGTGTTCTTCTCTCTGCAGGATCAGCGATTATATGGATCTGACCCCTGTAGACATTGTAGGGAAGAGATGCTACCACTTCATCCACGCTGAAGATGTCGAGGGCATCAGGCACAGTCACTTGGACCGTAAGTACTTCCCGTGTGTGGGAACAGCCAGGCTGGGGTCACCTCTCTCTGATGCTTGTTTGGTTTCAGTGCTGATTTTTCCCTTCCTGTCTCGTGCACACATTTGAGATGACTGTCAGCGTGCCGGGAGAAAAAGAGACGGAAATCACTTCAACTCATGTTGGAATTAGATCGCAAGTTAGAAGTCAGGCCCAGAAAAACTGCTGGATCTTTAGGCCCTCGGCCGGGATTCTGTGGTCTCTTGTGCTCTCTCTCCCATGAAGTGATGGGGGAACCTCTGCCTTAAGTGCTTTCTTGACCCTTTCATTTTCTAGAGAGCGAGCTCCACTCTGAAATTTGTGGTCTCTGTGTCAAGATATATGTGGGAGAAGACAAGTTCAAATAGACCAGAGCCTATAGCCATTCCTACTTGACTGACCGCACAACTGGGGCCAGGGGGAAGCCAGGGCCCAGGGCCAGACCACATCCGCTCTCGAAGGCAGCGTCTCTTCACTGTATTTCTGGAAAGGGGGTTATTCCGAGGAAGAGATACCACCATCTCCTGACTCCCAGGAGGGAGAGAGACTCATCTCAGCTCTTTGAGTCTGATTCCCAGCTCCTGACTCACAAGCTGACCTCCGAGGTGCCTTTTTTGGCAGGAGGCACCGGTGTGCGGGACCCTCTTAGGAAGAGGCTGCCCCTTTTCCAACCAGAGGTCCTTTTGATGACCGATCAGTAGACTCTTCTTCCTAAAAGATGAGGGCCCGACGTGCTCATCTTCCTAGAAGGTTCTAAACCCGGTTCTGAACCCTGGTTCATGCGAGGCACCACAAATGAGAGACTACAGCTTGACGGTCAAGCTTTCCTGTAGCACCACTAGCCAGGTGCCCTCTGTATTTACTTCCTCTCCCCTTTCTTGCCAGGCCCGAGGAGAGCCCTCTCAGGTCTTTCCTGCTCTTTGCAGGTGTTAGCTCGTTTTAAACTCACATCTTCAAAAGCATAATGCCAAGACAGTCAGCCAGGCAGAGTCTCAAGGTGTGAGCATCTTGTACTGTTTTTTAACCCTGCATTAGCACCACTGACATGGGACCAAGGCCAGTGTCAAATTTTGTGTATATCATGTCTCTGGGAAAAGGCTGCCTGCGAGGCTGCTCTCCAGCAAACTCTACTCCCAACGCTGAGTGCATGCCTCAGTCACCAGGGACTTAGGGACCACACTTGTTGCTAAGAATGAATGGGTGTTGTGCATTGCAGAAGCAGATGGCTCTTCAATTAACTGGGGGGAGAAAATGATGCTGTTTCCTGAAAAGAAACATCAGGTTCTTTGTAGCTAGGGATTTAGAGAAGATGGAGGGAAAATCGGGATCTTTGGAGGAAGCTCTGAATATATTTTTGGACCAATATATGCCAGAGATCCAGGCTTTAAAAATGAATATATTATCTTTAGGACACTGTCACAGACCATGTGTGTGGGGAGAGAAGGGTGCTTTTTCATTTTGGAATCTTAATTGAGGTCTAACTTCAGAAACCCGGTGCTGACAAAAAAGAACTATGTCATCCTCAGTTATTACTTGGAAAACGTCATGCTATCTCTCTGGGATTTGATTTACAGCTTGAAGAAACACAATTCCTCAGGAACAGTGAGCTAGGGCCATTCATTTCTTCCCATGAAGCAAAGGTCTCCAACAAATATGTTTGATGCCATTCTTTCCGATCTACTTTTATCTCATTTTCAGTAACCAGAATAATTTGAGAGTGCTGAAAATAAACAACTCTGCCATTCACTATTGTGCTAGTTGCCTAATTTTTCTGGTATTGTGCCAACTAATAAACAGAGAAGGTATGCTTTTAAATTCTGTGATTTTTTTTCATTACTTGATCTTGACATACTGGCTATTGCTTTATGATTTAGCCTCCTAACAATGATTGAGTTCACTCTTTCAACTCATACACACGACTTCTAATTTTAAGTTCTTTTAATAACCTCAAACACATGAAAAACAAATAAAATGAGCTGATAATTCTGCACAGTAAAATACACTTCACATATTTAGCTATCATGCTGTGGAATAACTCCACAATGTCAAGTAGCACACAATTAGTAAAACTGTAGGGGGAGGAAAAGGAGTGTTTTGATCCTGAAGAATTTTGATCCTAATCAGATTGAAATTTCAACGTTCTTGTAGTGCTTAATATCTTCAATCACACACACACACACAAAAATCAAGCCAATGCCAATGTCAGGTTTTGCATTCTGTGACTGAAATAAAATGCTAAAATATACGAATGCATCTCGCTTTGTACAATAAACATTAGCATCATTATAAAGTAAGATTGAGTCTAAAATTGTGTGATGGAATGTCTGATGTTTACCTAATTCTCAAACCAAAGCCAGCCCAGTAACAAAATGACAGCGCATGTAATAAGTCTTGGTTGTGTAAACACTGGAAGAAAAGGCAAAAAGCCAGCACAGCATCTTGCTTGTCCAAAGCCCTAGGCTCTGACTGAAGGATGCCTCGACTGTACCTTCTTGGCAGGAGAAGGTCATGGTGACATAGAATCAGCTCAAGACTAAGATAGAATTCTAAAACAAAGGAACGGTTAAAAAATGAACCACATTAACTATTTAGCTCTTCTTCCTAGAGCTATTGGCACAATTCCTGTTTCTGTACATGAAAGACAGGTTTTAGCCATCTGATAATATTTCTGATATTTTGATATCTGTCTTATGCTCCAGTTTACAGATAAAACTTTAAAAAAAAAAAAAGACTCCATAGTCTTTGATAACTCAAAATGCTATCTTTATCACTTATATCTTTTTCCTAGCATAGGCATCTGTAAATCCATAGATGAACTTGTCTCTAGAATAAGAAAAGTAAAAGGGAATCTCAGCTGCATCAGGAACTGACAACTTTCAGCAGTTGAACCAAGAACTTTGGACCATTCACTCTCCCACTAAGTTAACATGAGACGCCTGATAGTTCACTGGCTTTCAACATAAAGAATCACTAAGAATCGCATTATCTATACCAACATGGTGGGTGAGTGAAATTATACTGGGATTCTAAAACCAAGGGGGTTGCAGGACCTCTTCTTTCACACTGTGACCAAAGACCTCTTTGATTTTTCTTTTCCTTATGTCACCGCCCTGGAGTCATTGAACCCAATTTCACTGATTCTCCAGGCCGAATTCACCCAATCAACATTTCAAGGTTTGAATTTTCAACTACTCATATAAGCAATTATTTGAGCATCTTGGGCTACCAGGCTCCAGTTCTCCATTGCTCGGGAGGTACTGACCTCCAGATGACCAGTCAGGTCTCCCTCGAGTCTGATGCCCCAATTAGCTTAAGCATTCGACAGCCACACAACCGTCTACTACTCTACCTCTGCTGGTTGCCCAAATATAGAAGGGCAGACCACGAATGCTAAACCAAACAGAGGAACATGTTTTGCATTTCTCGTTTGTCCCTTTTAATCCAGTCTTTTGTCTATAGAAGTTGCTGAATTTGTCTGGAGATATCCCCGGGGTCCTTCCCAGGTCAAATGAGCAACTCTCTAAAACCTAGACAGAGTGGCCAAGGGAGATTTCCCTTCCCTCTATAATGTTGTGATCCACTAGCAAGGCTCGAGGCTCTGCCACTGTGGGACTTTCAAGAAAAAGGAGCCCGAAAAGCTAAAAGTGGTAGCAGTTTTCCCTTCCTAGGACCATACCCAGGATGAGGAAATTCTGCAAGAGTTATTTCACAAAGACAGAAGGCCTTGCAGCTTGTCTGTGAGATCTTGTAGAATTAAAAAACGTGGCCTACCCAATATATTTAGGGGATGTTAAAAAAAAAAATACATTAGCCTCAGCCTTTATTTCTTAATTACAAAATTTTATCCTTCTTAACAAAAGTCATGCACAGCTACCTGGCAGAATGCATTGCATGCTGTTTTGCATCAATAACCCCTCCGCTTCCCTCCTGAAGGCGTCTCATCGCCAAATGCAAGCCGACTGCTTAATGTAGGACTAATTAGTATATCCCCCTTCCAGTCTGCAGGCCCTCCATTGTAATTCCTTCCCAGCTCATTTTTTTCCACAACCGAGCATCAATCAAAGTAAGTGCCCTGCCTGCCTCGGAAACACAAGATGTCCTCCATGCATTTGTCATCTGCCACGCAAACAAAGGGGGAATTTAATTGTTGATCTGGGTACGCAGCCACTGCGCACCGGAAAGGACGCTGCGGTGGGGGGAGAGAGGAAAGTGCAAAGTTTGGTGGGTGGGCCAAGTGCAAAGAGCACAGGGAACTTCTTTCTAGTCTCTGATCTTAGCCTTTTTCAGGGCTGGGACTTCGGGGATTTAGCCGCAACCCGATGATTGGCTGGACTTTTTCCCAAAGCAAATGAGTTTTTCATCTTCTTCTGTATGAATAGGAAAATGCCCCTGAAAGAAGGTACACATAACAGCTACCATGTCAGACTGTTTTCAGAAGCCAAGTCAGCCCACATCGTGTGCCTGTCCATTAACCAAAAAAAAAAAGATTGTCAAGTCAGGGTTTTATGCAGAAGTGAATGACCAGTATTCTCATCTTTTTTTTTTTTTTCTTCCTTTTTGGGAGAGTACTGATTTTGGCTTTTCCAGGCTAAAGGCAGGCACACAGAGAACAGAGACTAGCAAGGGCCTATCAGCTGAGTGTCCTTCCTCCACTGCATTACAGAAATGCCTACCCCCAGCTTAATGAATCCAGACCTGCAGTTAACAAGATCCCTAGCGGACTCCCATCCCCGTTAACGTTTGAGGACTGACTTATACTAGTATTTCGAAGGCATTCTTGTATATGAAGTAAAAGTAAATACAAACTGACTAGCAATCTTAGGGAGCTTCATATTCCCCTCCAGTTGGATGAATTCTGTGAATACTAGTAAAATATAAGTAGCGAATTGACTCTGAGGGTATCTCAGGCAGTGTTCCAATGAAACGAGTATGTGATTACTTGATAAAGAGATGGACTTCTTTACAAAGGTGCGAAGTTTTGAGTGGAGTGGAGAAAGCTAATAAAGTCGAAATAGAAGTAACAGTCAACTCGTAAGCAAAAGGAGGTCTTTCATTTTTTTCCCCAGGTGAATATTTTTCCATGTACTTGTTGCATGTGTGAATACAAACAGTAACATTTCCCCTGTTCAAGTTCACCTAACATATGTGAGTACTTACTATATACAAAGCTTTGTGGTATTGCAGTAAGGTTTGAACAATAACGAAGATGTGGTCTCTACCTTCCAGGAGCTTACATACTAGCAGGGAAGATAGCATGAAAACAGCCAATTTTGAACAGGTAGCATCAAATGAGGACTATTGAGATGAATAAAACACAGAAATCCCAGAGATTGGGCAGGGGGGCGCGGGGCAACAAGGGAGCACTGACAAGAAATTCCAGAGGCACCACATCTGCCCTGGACCTTGAAAGAGGATGGCAGGAAGCCACAGTGGCAGGAGATGGGCAGAAGTGCAGGGTCAGGGACATTCCAGGCTTAGAAGAGCGTAAAAGGACACAGAATACAGCAACACACCATCTTTCCTCTCTGCCCAGGAAGTAAGCTGGCACTTCGATGGGACGGATATATTCTAGTACAATCCGAACGTGGATCCCTGGGCTTTTCCTTGTTCCCATTTCAGTTAGTAGCTGCTTTTATTATCATAATAAGGAATACCTGATATTTGAGAGAAACTAACCCCCATTGCTCTTATAAAACATGATCAGAAAAAAAAAATACTTCTAAGACATCCATTTTAACCTAAATCAACCAAAATAAAATCCGTTCCATCACTTCTTGTACTTTATACGAGATTAAGAACAAAATGCTGGTATATGTTTTGTAACTATTTTCCTTAAAATGTTGATTTAATGACACCTTGCCTATCTCAAAAAAAAAAAAAAAACCTCAAACTTTTCCTAGTTTAACGCAGATGAGGGGCATAGGGACTTAATTTGTGTATGTGTTTAGAATACAATAGTTTTCCCAAAAATTTAGCGTTAATTAAGGATCAGGTCATTTGAACCTCTTTATGAACTCCGCATCCCCTCTGGCTTCCTAGAATTTTTGGTGGAGCACATTGACTAGAATGCATCCAGTTCCAAGTGACAGAAAACCCAAGCAAAAAGGACTTAAACTTCCTCTGTAATTGTCTTCAGTTTCTCTTCATGATCAAAAGACAGCTGTAGCACTGCCCATCACCAGTCCCTCACAAGACAATGTCCAAAGTCAGGAAAGGGTCAGTCACTATTTGTGTTCATTTTTGAAAGAAAATACTTGTCGCAGCCCTCCCAGATAGAGAGCTCCCCCCCCACCATGTCTCATTGTCCAGCATTTCATCAAGTGACCAAGCCTGAGCCACACACTGGATGCAGTGACCGTGACTGGCTTAAACAATCAAGGCTTGTCCCCCCTGGGACTCGGGAAAGGTCCCTGATCCAGGAAGAAGTGCTAGAACGGCTGCTCCATCCCCACCATGACGACTGCAACTCACACTGTCACAGGATCTCTAGGAAAGGGGTTCAGAGTCAATCCTAAGAGCTCACAAGGAGGACATTTTCTTCCTTTATCCTTCTTTTCCCTTCTTATTTTACCTACGTGAGAAGATGAAGGTTAGCTGAACCTATTTGTGGTCATTGTTTCATAATATATGTAAATCGAACCACTGGTGCTGCGTGTTTAAACGCACACAGTGACGTATGTCAATTATTTCTAAATAAAACTGGAAAAAAAAGGAATAGCTGCTCAGTGGACAACCAACAGTGACTGCTACCTGGGAGAATCTGACCCGTTTTTACAACAAAGTCTTTGGATTTCTGAAAACCTACACAACAGGTGAATAAATGACATTTGTCTGGGCTCCTTTAAATATTCCTGATTTTGCCAAACACTAGTTTCTGTATACCTATGCCCACCACTTATATATTTCTTGCTAAAGATTTTCAGTGGACTTCATAAAATGACCTCATCCAGAAACACAGGGTCCATGAGAGACATAAAATAAATCTGAAGTAAAGATGCAACCTCATCCTTCTACCTTTTTTTAGTTCTCCCTACATTCCAGCTTAACCTTGCCCAATACTTCATTTTTTTTTAAAGAATTTATTTGTTTGACAGAGAGAGACAGCAAGAGAGGGAGCACAAGCAGGGGGAGTGGGAGGAGAAGCAGGCTTCCCGCGGAAGAGGGAGCCCAACGCAGGGCTCGATCGTAGGACCCTGGGATCATGACCTGAGCCGAAGGCAGACGCTTAACGACTGAGCCACCCAGGCGCCCCAATACTTCATTTTTAAAAGGACAAGATCAGACCCCCGTGCTTTCTGACCCTCATCCCACTTCCCCTAAGAATTATCATGGTTATAAGTTTCTTAGTGAAAACGGTAAGTACTTGTCTCCCATAGCAATGGAAATCGAGATAAGTCCTATTTTCAGAATGAAGAAAACTTCCCCAACAACTCCCAACAAAAGAGACCTCCCTGGGGATCTCAACTGTCCGCTGTTTCACCATATTCCAAACCTAAGCCAATCACTGGTAAGGGAATGGAATTACGAGACTGAGACTAATAGGAGGACAGGCCCATGACCAATTTTTGCATACTTAGAGATCCCCCCGTGTCTGGCACAGAGTAAGTAGGCGCTCAAAAGAATATTTATTGAGTGAGTGAATAAATCCACCATTTCCCTCATTTCCCAGCCATAAAGTTTTCTTAATTCCCTGAAGAGTTCACTGCTTCCCTTTATATGGCAAATCCCCACCCCCACCGCCTACCAATAAAGTGTAAGAGCTAAGAAATACCCTGTCCTTGACTATTTTAGGTCAAGAAGGGCAGGAATGAGGGGTAAAGAAACTCTGGCTGAACTGAAAACAGCTTGAAAAAAAAAAATCTGAGATCTCGAATGTCGCTCATGCTGACCATCACTGATTTTTCCCGTCCTAGAACACGATACCATAGGTGTTTAAAAGCCTTGGTCTCCCAATTCAGTACACCATCATGAAGAAAAGGGGAATTTGTTTTTTTAAAACTTAACAAATTGACATGTCCTAAATCAATGAAAAGTTTTCTGCATGATTCAATATTAACAGTTAATAAAAATCTATCAATTGGCAGTGGTATAGGAAAAAACCTCTTCTGAGGTTATAAATCACGCAGATAGCGATTCAAGCAGGGCCTGTCATTAGTGTATTAGGGGGAAAATCCATAGATGATGCATAGTCAATTCACAGAACATCCACAGGTCTTCTGTCCTCAAGCTCGTAACTCACGTTAAGTATCAAATATCATTAAACTTTACCAAATACTGCTCGGCACATAGATTCACAAAAAAGACTAAAAACCAATTTGTGGATGCCTGCTATTTAAGACATCTAGCTCACTAATTGCAAAATCTATAGGAAAGTCTGCACAGCATCAAAGCCTTGGTTGATCCTATGAGCAGTTCTAAATGAAAAACTGTCTCTACTGCAAGTAAATAAAGCACCTAATGCCCAGTTTCTGCCTCAATGCTGTTTCTCCTGTGGGTTTTGAAAATGACTTTCCTGTAAGCATCAAGGACTATAACTTTTAGATAAAGAAACTTGTTCCTGTTTTAAGTCTATGTCGGGTTCATTCCCCGATAGCCCACAGTTTTCAAAAGCAGAGGGAAAAGTAATCCAGAATTTAGAAAAAAAAAAAAAAAGTCCTGTTTCCAGAATGAAGTTCCCTGTCAGCCTGCCTTGGGCCTTAGGTGGAGAAGCAGAGATTAAAGAGTCAGTATTCTTTTTCATGTTTCATCTGCCAGTTTTGTGAATGTAGAAAGAAAACCAGTGGCTACAGCTAAGCACCCAACTGTGGTATTAAGTAGAAAGGTGTGATTCTAGCACACAACCACCCCCCCCCTACTTGCACGCTCTCCACATTAGTGAACTCTGAAATAGTATTTGGGTTCCTGAGAGAAAGCACCCCCTCTCCATTCTCTGAAGGTACCTCACGGAGGGGTGAATGGCGCAGCAGATGCGTCCTCCTATCGCCATGACGATAATGAAGCTCTTTGTTCAGCTGTGTGAATGTGAAGTGTGCAATCTCCGATGATCTCACCATTTCCTATTTATTCTATACTTACCTGAATACGCCAAGTATTGCAGCTTTTTAATGCATATGCAAACCACTAAAATGTCCTTTTGTGAGACACTTTGCTAAAAGACCGCTTTTGATATCTGTTCTTCATCTCCTCTTCAAACTGAATTAGACTGCTTCCTTCTTTTTTAAGACACAAGTAACTCACTATTTAGAATCTTTGGCTTTGACTTGGTAGAACAGCCCAACAGGAAGAGACCATGTTCTCTTTTTTTCTCCATATTTCTGAAGGCAAACTTGTACTGATTTTGTTTTGATTTACTAACAGAATTATGTTCCCGCCACAGACACAGGCTTCCTTTATGCCCTTTCAATCATCAGTCTATTTCTGGGGACAAAGTTTTCCCAAGGAGAACTGAAATCCCTCTGTTGGTGCCTGTGTGCAGAGCCATGGATGTATGCTTCAGCGAGAGTCCGTCAGGTTGAGGGCGAGAGGAGTTCTCCTCCACAGGCAGGACATTTCTCGCATGCCTCCCACTAAACTCAAGCCAAGAGGCCAGCTGACATTTTTCAAAGATATTCAGTAACACCCTGCAGCTTTCTTTTGACTGAACTGTATTGGTCACTCCTTTCACAATTGGGGGTGGGTGGGATTTTGATGCCAATAGCCAGAAATTGTCAGATGAGCAGGACTGGAACAGTTCAACCAGGAGGATTTACGTCTCCTTGCTATATTCTTCTCACAAACGTGGAGTCACCTCTGCCCTCTCAAGAGCACAGCCTGTAACTCAAAGGCACCTTTGGCTTGCACCGCGGGGAGGCGCTGATGACCGCTTCTTGGTTCTCCTCAGAGCAACCGTAGCCAAGAACAATTGGTTACACCTTGGACTTCAGAGTAAAAGAAACAAGTTCTCACGTGCTAGCAGAGGTGCTCAGAATGATACCTGGGACCCTTCGAGATTGTAAGTGAACCTGGGAAACACATATCCATCCTCCCCATGTCTTCACGATTACCCTGTATAATCTCCGTAAAGGCCATCGAAAGGTTGTGAGAGCCTTATATAAAAACTAATTCCTTGGGCGCCTGGGTGGCTCAGCTGGTTGAGCGACTGCCTGCGGCTCAGGTCATGATCCTGGAGTCCCGGGATCGAGTCCCGCATCGGGCTCCCTGCTCAGCAGGGAGTCTGCTTCTCCCTCTGACCCTCCCCCTCTCATGCTCTCTGTCTCCCATTCTCTCTCTCAGATAAATAAATAAAATCTTAAAAAAAAAACTAATTCCTCTGGTACAACCTAAACGACATAATTCTAGAGATGTTGTGATGTGACTGGTGAATCCAGTGAGGGGCACACGGACTGCTCTATCAAAAATTTTGGACACCAAAAAGTAAACTTTGAGATACATCAAAGATGCCAGGTTATGTGTTAAAAGTACTCAGACCGTATCATGGTATAAAGCTAAAAATACGACCCACATATAAATTTTCTTTCTCTCTCTGCTTCCTCTCTTTATAGTTTGAGCACATTGTTATGAACTTAGTCTGCAGCTCTTTGGTTTGATGACTATGTATCTCTTTTCAAGGGACAATTAGCTATTTTTTTAGGACTTCCATATCAAGTAACTTACGTCATGCTTTTTTCGGATTTTCCCCACAAAGGGGATTTTAGGAGATTGCCTGACACAAACATTCTCTCATTTTGCTCCATTAGCTAAAGCTAAAACTCACAAATAAAAACAAGAGCCACTGGATTAAAGCGAATTGAAAAAGTTTTTGTGTTTTTTCAAGTTGTCTAATTTATTACAAACTAAAAATCTCTTTCAAACTGGCACCAAGGTGGCTTTTCTTCTTGAGCTGATTAGGACCACATGAGCTCAGGAAAAACTGTCAGAGCCTGCCTCTGGCACAGCTGGAACAATCCAACTGATTTGCCAGTATGATTTTTTTTTTTTTTAAAGAAAGAAGCTTCATCCCAAAGTCATAAATTTATATCCTGGAGCCCCAATCAAAAATGATGCCTTGTTCATCTTAAAAGAAGCAAAATTCCATTGTGACTTCTTTTTGTGGCACCTCCTGGAAAACAAAACCAATGGGGGCAACGTTTTGGTCCCCGTTTCCTGCTACAGCTTCTCTCTCACTTCCGGCTTCCCACTGACACATGGAGGTCGCATTCAGAAAACACTAGTCCTCAGGAAAGAGCCAAGACCGGCATCCAGGCCAGAATGCACCTTCACCTCTTCAGAACCGTTTGTCCGCTGTCCCAGGGATTGGGGGAATGGATTAGGTGAAACTCGTTTTCTCCAGCCGACCCGCGATGGGCTCCCAGACCTGCTTTGTGGCATTCCCCACAGCACCCTAAGGCACTCAGGTGGCTGCCTGACTCCCCAAGGAGCCTGAGGGGGCCCCCTTCCTCAGCGGTCCCTCCACAACCACTTCGTCACACAAAGACCTACCAAGCCTGCCTCTCTGTTAGGTCTCCTCTCTTTGCTAGATGGCCCTTGGCCTGGCTGATGGAGAAGCCTGCATTATTGGGCCCTACTAAATCTGTACTTATTCTCAGGAAACAGAGTCCTATTTCCTTAGCTCCAAAAGACGACACCACATTAGTCTTTCGGCGCCTTTCACGGCACGCACGTGGAGCTCACCAAGGAGGCAGATGTTTTTGCTAGCTATGCATTTCAGAATTGAGATTTTGTTTCTTTATTTTTAAGTAAGAGAAAGTATTATAAGGAATGGGTCGGGGGGGCGGATCTTTACTGATTCTGCAAACTCTAATTTAACTTTAGAAGTCCTTTCTCACTTTTCCCCTTTCTATGCACTGTATCCTGGGGATAATTTTTTTTTTTTTTAATTTTGCCTACATATGGTCAAAGTGCAGTACTGAATCCCCAGCCGGTCTGGGCTGATCTGGCCTGCCAGCTCAGTGTTTTCTTCAGGTGAGATTCAAAAACAAGGGGCCTCTTCGTCTCTTTGCCCTCGTTAAAAATACTAGATCCATTTGCAATTATTCCTTAGTCCAGAGACAACAGCAGATAGAATTATACACCGACCGCCAATGGGGGTGCTCTCCATTTCTCTCTCTGAAAATAGTGGGCAGAATTTCATAACCCGTCCTTCCTCTATTAATAGGTAACCAGGTTGAGAGGATTTGAATAAAAGCACATCTTGTTGCATGCAACAGCGATTTGACAGAAGAGCTGTACGGCGGAGTTAGTATTTTCCTGCTCTCAGCTTCACCACGCAGTTTTGTAGCCTGGGAAGCCATGCATGCAGAATGGCAGAACTTACAATTGCCTGCAAAAGGAGAGGACAATGCTACCTTTGGAGGCTCGCCGCCAAGAGAAGTGACAGTTCCGGGCCCTAAAACTACCCTAAACTGCTGAGTAGTTTCAGAACAGAGCTTGCCACTATGTGAAGCACTCATCAAAGCCAATCTTTCTCAAGCAACTGTGAAGACATAATTATTACATTTTACAACCATCCACTGAGTGCATCGTGAGGCAAAGGGAGCATGGGAGACCGGCATCGGGGCTTCTATGTGTAGGGACATGAGATGTGGAGGGGGATTTTGTGATCACTTCTGGAGCCATGAAGAGTGGCTTGGACGTGACGGGATGAGTCTCCACGGCCTTAAAACACGGCTCTTTTCCAAAGTGACTTCCCTTTACCCATCCAGACTCCCCCCCCCAAAAAAAAATCAAAATGTACTTCATGAAACTATTGTATATGAAGCACTTATTAGCCGTAATTAAATGGACAATATGAATTTACTACGTCTTTAGGACTCTGGCTTGTTCTGGTTTAGAGCAAGATGATTAATGCAAATACATATTACTTGAGATAACCATTTAGCAGCTAATTTAGCCAAATTTATTACAGCAGTTAGAGGTTTTTCATTTTAGCAGACGGAGACAAGGACATGCCAAAAAGTGGGCAACGTGGACGAGTGCACACTGCCCTCTAGTGGCCAACCAGCTGGCGCGCTGTCGGGGGTGTGGAGTCGCTGCGATCCCTAGCCAAGTAGTAACAGCAGGTTTTGCACATTTCCGGCATCGTTTTAAACCATTCCTTTCCATAGCACTTTGTTTCAAGGGATGATTTACTGCACTTTCCTCTTTTACTAGCTCAGGAGTACCCAGATACAAATCAAATCAATTTCAACTTGGCAAGGTTTTGGTTAAAGTATCATTTTTAACATCTGCATTTTAAAGCTCTCCTTCAGTGGGTATTTAATGGCACCATTCACATTACTGATTGTTTTTACTTGTTCCTTCATTTGGGGCCATATTTCAGAGCCTGTGTGGAGCTGTCACTCTGTTTGGCTCTCACCAAGTCAATTCTGTCCCTCCCTTAGGCCAGGGTTTCTCTCTGACTTGGCCGGGGGATTTATTTTGCTCCCACAGTCAGTAAAGTCTCACCAGAATTTCCCCTGACTGACCAATGTAAATTGCGTTCATACATGGACTATAAATTCTGTTCGACAAAATCAAAAGGAACAGATAGATGAGGACACTGGTTGATACTGCTTGCACTGAGGTGAAATGATCAAAGTCGGGTAAAGCATCTTCGGAACCATTCAAATATCTGGAATCTCAAAGAGATCTACCTCGCAGCTATGAATAAATCACATACAGATTTTCCTTTGTTAGCGTCTGACGTCAAGCCCATTGACAATATCCACACCACATTAGGTATTCTGTGAGCCAACAAGATTTGTAGTCCTTTTATTCTTCCGTTCACACCATGGCTGCCCAAAACGGAATAAAGTCTTGCTACAAATGCTAGTAACCCTCGCTCCACTGAATTGTCGATTTTATTTGTCCTACTGGTGGCATTCTACATTAAGCTTACAGAAGGGCACCCCCGGCTTAGTGCGGGACCTCCCCTTTCTAAGCGTGCCGTTTTGCCGAGATGATAATCATTTGGTCCTCGTCTTAATACGCGATGCCTTCTGTTTTGTTTTGTTTTGTTTTTGCCCCCAGTGCTGAATAAGGGCCAGTGTGTGACGAAGTACTATCGCTGGATGCAGAAGAATGGAGGATATATTTGGATACAATCTAGCGCCACCATAGCTATTAACGCCAAGAACGCAAATGAGAAGAATATCATCTGGGTGAATTATCTTCTTAGGTATATTTTCTAATTCTTTTTCATTTCTGTGTCAGTTATAAAATATGCAGCCCATGGTTAATAGCTGACATGTTTTATTATCTTTTGGCAGTCTCTGGTGTGGAATTATGTGGAAATTCTGCTTTGCCTTCCATGGGACTCAAACAAATATGAAAAGATCAGAGCTATTTTGGAGGGGACGTCCAGGGCAGACTCACAACATTTTCAGTAATTCTTGGTCTGCCAACCTTTGGGCAGCTCTGCAGAAGTTGCTTTGGTTTCCCCCACAAATGTTCAGGCTAGGGGAAAAAAAAAAAAAAAATTACAGACTTCTGCCCACAGATGAAGCATTCAAGAAGCACCTGCTTCTCCCCACCCCATAAACCTACACTCATGCATTCTAGCCCTTGAGAAAATTAAGCAAAAGGGCATGGGGAAGAAGGGGCAGGGTGCATTATATCCCCCCTGTATTCCATCCCTTTGAAAGCTTAAGCATATTACACCGCATTGGATTCCCTGGGCATTCAAGTTTTGGTAAGCTGAGTGAGCTGCTTTGCCAGAATCAGGGCAATATCAGTCTATAAATGAAAGCAATCTTCTTGTGCCTGATGCCATGTGGCCTCAGTCCAGTTGTACTGCTATCTTTATGTGCCCTCAAATTGACATCCGTAAATGAGGCCGGGCTCAACGGCTCCCTAAATTCTAGTCCGCAACCCCATTTCTCTCGCCTTCCTCATCTGCTTTCCACTTTGGGAGTCAAACGAGCAAAAAGAAAACCAAGACTGACAGCCGGGGTGGTCTGCTCCTGGGGGCAGAACTTCCAGGAGGTTTTCCACCCATCCTGTCCTGAAACTATCAGGAGGCTCGAGGCCAGGCTGTCTCCCACCACCGTCATTCCAGTTTGGGGCTTCTCTTGGCCGAAAGCCACCACGCAGCACCCACACATGGTCTGAATAGGAAAGCTTCCAGTAGGTCTTATGAATGGAAGTTGGTGCCCTTTGGCTGATAATCTAGACAGGGAGTACCTGAATCCCATTTTCCTTTGAGACAGCCAGATGGAGCCGAGACGCTGACAACCATAGCTCATCAGCACACTGAGCCTTCAGAGTGTGTTCGCGAACGTCGATGATGACTCGAAGGCATGAATCTGCTTGCTACCAATAGCTTATCAATCAGACGCTAATGATTATTGCTTTAGAGGGGGCCTTAATGGGCGCCACTTGAAAGAGTCTTCATTTATCTACTTTCTTTTTCCTTTTTTGACCTCTTCTACTCTACATCAATTCTCTCTAAAGGTCCAAGTATGTGTATTTCATGTGGCTTTCTAGGAGGCCTGGTTTTCATTAGAACCTTCTCCTGTGTTGGTGATATGCTCAAGATGGGTTCTGATATCAAGGAATCCCTTTTTCCGAGAGGCTTATGGAATGGTGGCTATGTGCAATGCAGGTTCTAAACACTCACATGCCAGAGAGAAAATAGAATACAGCACTGTGGCACTGACATTCCTTGGCTGGTCAAAAATGGTGCCGTGCCAAGGAAGACCCATTACTATTAGAAATCAGGCATTAGGAACAGGGACACCACAGACTAGAAGATATCTGTGCCCCGTGCTGATGTAACATAGGGTCCTGAAGTCATCCATACACTTGCCGCTCCCATTCAGGGAGAGTCCTTCTGGTCTGGATCTTTACTGCCTTTACCGGACCTTACTACCTCATCGGTCTCATGACTTCCTACTCTGCCCCCAAATGCAGGCAATGAGAAGGGTGAAGGAGAGGTCAGTCCATGAAATTTGGGATCAACACCCTTGATCTAGCCTGGGATCAAAGGATACAAGCTCCTAAGTGTCCAGTGATTCTAGTCCATCTGATTCCATAGGGAGAGGACAGAAGCAGTTTGGGTACCAAAGACTAGCTTTCAGGCTGAAGGGCCTCAGTCTCAGACAAGGGAGACCCATCTCAGCTGACCCAAAGACTCACCCTGAGTTCAATAATAAAAGGCTACAAGTCGGGTGACAAATGACTTGTGAAGCCCCGTGGCATCTGGACCAAAGGAGACTAATACAGATGGGCGTCAGCAGAGGAAACTCCACCACGCCCACCATGTATCAGTATCACTTCTCTAGGCTAAAGATCTAGAAGAAAAGGACGTGGCCTTGGCAAAATAGCAACTATTTATGTTAGCAAAAGAGCAACTCACTGAAGTCTGTTTTTCTCTCCCACATTCCTGTCCTTTGTTCCTCCCTGAGCAATATTTTCGTACCACCTCTGCCTCCTCAGAATCCCTCACTTCTGGGCCCACTCAGGCCTCTCCTTCCCTGTCGTGAAAGGACTGGCCCTCTACTGCTCTTCTCCCTGTTCCCTCGCGCGTTGGTAGAGTCAGGGACTCCGGAGTGTTCAGAGCCAGCGTAAGTGCTCAGGCCACCTTCCCACCATTAGTCTCACCTGATTATCTCGACAAAGCTCTGCTACTGAAGCTAATTCACACTAAGGCGTAAATGCCTGACGATCCATCTTAGTGAGTTAACCCTCCGAGCGACACCGGCCGTTTTAGAGTAGCTACTGAAACGTGGCTCTTTACTATAGGAATTTCACTAGAGAGTAGCAAACGGATCAGTGATCGTCTCTGGTAAGTCTCTGGTTGCCCAGCCATCATGGAAGGTAGAAGAGGCCCTTCTCCACTTCGAGGCAAGAGACTTTCCTCGAGTCTCGAGATGACAGGAGCCCACGTTGCTCGTACACTGGGCTGGCCTTGAAGTGGCATTTCTAGAAGATAACTAACTCAAACTGACCGGACACAACTCTCTTTTCCAGAAGAGGCCTGTTTCTGAATTAAAAATAGAACAAAAATTAAGCACGTCTGTGCAAATGGGGTTAGATCCATTCTGTTAGGGCCTCGTTCACACTGGGTCTCTCCCCACTGCAATCAGAGCCCCAGCCTAACAAGCCACAGGTGTACACCACGTGAGCGGCTGAAAATGTGATTGTAATGGGTGTGTTGACAGTTCAGTAGCCATAATCCCTGCATCCCAAGGTGCACCTGCGCATCTGTCAGATCATCAGGCGCCGAGGGCTCGGCAACACCGCCCCCACCCCGGGTAGCTGTAGAGCCATCCGAACAGCTGAGAAGCTCCATCAAGGAACCAGGACAAGGGTACGGAGGCAACGGACTCTTTGGGAGCCCAAGAGAAGAGAGGGCCCACCAGGAGGCCTGGGAAGGCTTAGCTGAGAGTACTTCTCACCCTCGCTTCCCCCCAGGTGTTAGACTGGGAGGGATGTCAAGCAGCAAGTGTTCTGGCCCCCAGGGCTCCCTGATTATTGAAAAGCCTTTTAGTGGCTTTCCTGTGGCATTTGGGTATTCAGCCGTTGTAGCGGGGTGCAGCTGTATCCCCAGCACGTGAAATCCCAGCTTCTGCAAGAGTCCCATAAGGAGGTGAGCAATGACTTCTCACGGCGTCTTTTAAACTCTCAACTCCAAAAGTTTGGGGCCAGGAAGTGGGGAGAAGATGGTCAGAAGCAGACCATCGAGAATGGGTGTCTGCCCTCCTGATGAATGCCTCCCTCCCCCCGCAGTAATCCCGAGTACAAGGACACACCCATGGATATCGCACAGCTCCCCCACCTGCCAGAGAAGACTTCGGAATCTTCGGAGACGTCCGACTCTGAATCAGACTCTAAAGATACCTCAGGTATTACAGGTATTCCTCCTTCTCCATGTTCTGCGCTCACGGCTTGCCTGTCCGAACATGAGGGGTGGGCGGGGGCCCGAGGGCGGCCGGCGGAGCACAGCGACCACTCCGTCGGATCCAGAGACATAGGTTGATACACAGACATCAAGTAGATACTGAGTCTCTCTCTGCACACGTGTATGTGCATATGTGTATACATATGTGGTATCTATACGTGCATATATAATGTCATGTTTAGGTATATATTTATACATCCCAACATGTCTGTATGTACACAAATATGCAGAGAGAGAGATTGATTGATTTAGCAATCACTCCACGTCAGCCGGGACCTCTTAGCTGGCTTTGGCCTCTTTACCAAGAGCAGTAGTCAGGGCTATCTGGGCTACCTCTACGACAGTCTCTGTCTTTGAGCCCCACGTATTCAAACCTTTACCAAGCTGGGGCTGAGCCTCCAAAGCAGGATACTTAATGGCATTGGTGATGACTCTTTGGAAAGCAGACTTTCTAGTAGTTCTTTGGGGCAAAAGGAAGTTAATTTAAAAATTTACTTTTCCTCCAATCCTCAACCCCCACTCCCACAGACACGCTTAGAGCCGGCGAGCACAGAACTCACAGTATCTTACAGCTGCAAAGAATCCTAAGCCTCTTCTAACCCAACCTCTTCTACGGAAATGAAGTAGTTCCATGATTTGCCCAAGGTTCTAGTCCAGGCTGCCATCCAAAAGCATCACGGCAGAGCCATAAACTCAGCATCATCCCTAAATCTTCTGAGTTGTGTTACTGGGAAAATCTATTCTCCGTCTAACGTGCCAGATGGCTAGGGGTTCCCCCCACCACCACCTTCCATCCGTAGGGCACCTGCTCTCCAGGCTTGTAAGCCCATATCCCTCGACAAACCTTCAGGGAAGCAGAAGGAGGTGCAAAGCACAGAAGATCTTGACTGTTTTCCTATCCTAAACTGAATTCATATGAAAGTTCTTTACTAGGGCAGGAGTTCTAAAATGGACCGGCTCTGCTCCTTACTTATGTATCATATAGCAGGGAACAAAAAAGACAACAATTCCACGACCTGCCCCACGGAGCCTATATTCTAGTTGGGGGGAAGAGATCAAAGTAAATAAAAATAAGCACCATCTGATTCTCTGCATGGCTAAGCACGATAGAGAAAAATACCTTTAGGAATTAGGAGTGTGGTTTTCAATAATGAACAAATATTCACCAACGGAGGGTGCAGCCCTCTGTAGAAAGTCACCTTGCATACCATCATTTTTCTGTGTCACTAACATCTTATTCCAGATTATTGACTCTGAGGCCCTGAATATTTTTGTAGGACTTCTCAAATGTTAATATGCCAAACGATCACCTGGGGACCTTGTTCAAATACAGAATCTGATTTAGCGGGCCTGGGTGAAAAGCGGGGATTGTGCATTTGTAACAAGCATCCGGGTGATGCCAAAGCTGCTGGTCTGCGGACCACACTTGGAGTAACGGCCCAGCTAATAGAGGGCCTAGAGGCAGAGAGAGCGAGCCGAGGCTTTAGGTGACAGGTGGGGGAGCAGCTCAGGTGGGCCAACGCACCTCCCCAGCCCTGCCCCGTCCACCCCACCCTCCCCAATCCCCAGCAGGTGCGACGTGGGTCCTGCCCTGCTAATGTGGTGTCTTTTGTGTCTCCTGTCCCCGCCGCCACCTCCGGCCACTGGCCCCACGCAGAGGACAACGAGAATTCCAAGTCCGATGAGAAGGGTAATCAGTCGGAGAACAGCGAAGACCCGGACCCCGACCGGAAGAAGTCGGGCAACGCGTGCGACAACGACATGAACTGCAACGAGGACGGCCACAGCTCCAGCAACCCGGACAGCCGCGACAGCGACGACAGCTTCGAGCACTCGGACTTTGAGAACCCCAAGGCGGGCGAGGACGGCTTCGGCGCGCTGGGCCCCATGCAGATCAAGGTGGAGCGCTACGTGGAGAGCGAGTCGGACCTGCGGCTGCAGAACTGCGAGTCGCTCACGTCCGACAGCGCCAAGGACTCGGACAGCGCGGGCGAGGCGGGCGCGCAGGCCTCCAGCAAGCACCAGAAGCGCAAGAAGAGGCGGAAACGGCAGAAGGGCGGCAGCGCCAGCCGCCGGCGCCTGTCCAGCGCGTCGAGCCCTGGCGGCCTGGACGCGGGCCTCGTGGAGCCCCCGCGGCTGCTGTCGTCCCCCAACAGTGCCTCGGTGCTCAAGATCAAGACGGAGATCTCGGAACCCATCAACTTCGACAACGACAGCAGCATCTGGAACTACCCGCCCAACCGGGAGATCTCCAGGAACGAGTCTCCCTACAGCATGACCAAGCCCCCCAGCTCCGAGCACTTCCCGTCCCCGCAGGGCGGCGGGGGCGGCGGGGGGCTGCACGTGGCCATCCCCGACTCGGTCCTCACGCCGCCGGGCGCCGACGGCGCCGCCGCCCGCAAGACTCAGTTCGGCGCCTCGGCCAACGCCGCCTTGGCCCCCGTCGCCTCCGACCCGCTCTCGCCCCCGCTCTCGGCGTCCCCGCGGGACAAGCACCCCGGCGGCGGCGGCGGCGGCGGCGGCGGGGGCGGCGGCGGCGGCGGCGGCGGCGGCCCCAGCGCGTCCAACTCCTTGCTGTACACTGGGGACCTGGAGGCGCTGCAGAGGTTGCAGGCGGGCAACGTCGTGCTCCCGCTGGTGCACAGGGTGACCGGGACCCTGGCCGCCACCAGCACGGCCGCGCAGAGGGTCTACACCACCGGCACCATCCGCTACGCGCCCGCAGAGGTGACCCTGGCCATGCAGGGCAACCTGCTGCCCAACGCGCACGCTGTTAACTTCGTGGACGTTAACAGCCCCGGCTTCGGCCTCGACCCCAAGACGCCCATGGAGATGCTCTACCACCACGTGCACCGGCTCAACATGTCCGGACCCTTCGGCGGCGCCGTGAGCGCCGCCAGCCTGACGCAGATGCCCGCCGGCAACGTGTTCACCACGGCCGAGGGACTCTTCTCCACGCTGCCCTTCCCCGTCTACAGCAACGGCATCCACGCGGCACAGACTCTGGAGCGCAAGGAGGACTGAGGCGCCGCCCAGCGCGGGCCAGGGCTCCGCCCGGAGGCATCGTCGGCGTTTTCGTTTAGACCTTTTAATTCTAGCACTTTGAATTCGAGCAGGTCAGCGTCCTCTCAACACGACGGCCCCCGCCCCACCCCCTCTTTCTTTAACTTGACTTATTCTTTCCTGCAAAGATATGTTTATTTTTTGCCTTCAGAGAGTCAGATGACCAGCTGCCTGCCATTTTGTCTTCTAAGATGTGTGTTGGGTTGTTTTGCTTTCCTTTGCATCTTTATTAAGATGTCTTTAATGTGTGTATGCCTCTGCCATAGAATACTCAGTCTTGTGGTCAAGAGATTTCTCAAGTGACAACCATTGGGTTTCTTCATCAAGATCTTGATATGATCAAGATTGAAAGAGACAAGCATAAACAATGTGCCCTGTTTGACTAAGTCAAATGAAATGGGGTGGTTTTTTTGTTTTGTTTTGGTTCCTAATTCCTTTAAAAAAAAAAAAAATAGGGGGATAGTATTTTAGAATTTTATGCAGAATTTAATTCTTTTTATGGTTAAGATTTTAAGATTTTCTTACTTGCACATAAAAATAATTTGGGTTCTTAAACTTAATTTCTGGCCTGTGACTAGAATGTTTAAAAAAAAAAAAAGTTGGACTAAATGTTAATTACTGAAACATTAACTTAATTTCTAAAACCATGGTGCTATCATTTATTAATCTGTAATGTCTTCATACAAAATGCAGCTCCTGGGCTGGGTTTTGGCAAAAATGTGTTCTGTCCTGGTCTGGAGTCCGCTGCTGCAGTCCCCTTGGTTAGTTAAGACAAAGCCCTCATTAACGTTTGCTGCAGGACTTAAAATTTTTTACCTCCCAACTAACAAACATAGCCTCACATTAAATTTAATGGGTCAGTAAAGCCCTTTTTAAAGGGGCTTTTGGAAAAACTCAATCAAACTGATTTGAGGAGCAGTTTAGATACATACTGCCTTTTGTTGAGCTGGGGTTTTTTTCCTTTTCTCAGTCTAACTGAGGCTAATTTTTGCAACTTCAGTAACACTTCGGAGTAAAAGAAGGAAAAGATATTTAACATGTTTTTGATTTTTTTTTTTCATTTCTTGCTAAAAAAAAAAAGGAAGGTTGTATTTTGGGGGACTGATTTGATTTGATGGCATTTTCTTTTCCCCTTTGGTTCTCTTATTTCTAGGTCGAAACCAGTACGGTTTAAAACTAAAGAATGGGTTAATAAGCTTCAAACAGATAACTGCAACTGAAAAACCGCACATTAAGTAAAAAAGAAAAAAAAAAGAAAAAAAAAGAAAAAAGCGAAAAAGAAAAAAAATCTATTTTGTCTTTGTTGCCAGAAATCAGTGTGGTGTCAAACACTCCAAATGACTGTCAAGTATAAATTCTTCTTCCGCTCCATCTTTGGCAGCTGTTTTTAAGGCATCTAATAACAGATGTGAGAACTGTAACGTGTGCAATGTGTACGTGTCCTTGGCTGTCAGTCCCATTGCAGTTTCAATGTGTGTTACTATATGCAGTATATACTAAGCTAATGTAGTTGTTTTGTCCTTTGTCTTCTCTGTGCTCTCTCTCTAGTCCGGAGTGGTCCAGTCCCATTCCTGCAGTCCTAGTGAATCAGTGATTCTTGGGGGTTAGTGAGTTTTGTGTGGTGGCCTTCCTCTGTATTGTCCACCCTATGCTGCTTCTACTGTCTGTGAATCCTCCGTTCCACTTTTTAAAACTGCTGTTGCTTTGCTGGTGTATATTCTCCCAACCTTTCCTTTCTTTCCCCCCCTCTCTCCTAGTCTGCCCTTTTCCCTCCCTCTCTCTCCTCCCCCCGCCCCTTTCCCCTTCTCCAAAATCTTCTTCATTCTCAGAGATAAAAAGACTCTTAACTAGCTCAAGGTTAATGGAGCCATTTTTTCCCACAGTGGAGTTCTGGGTATGACTTTTTCTTCTGGAGTGCAACACAAAGCACTGAAGAATAATGCTCAGATATATTAAATAAATTGACGCCATATAGCCTCAGTTGTTAACATTCCCAGAGTCCCTTGTGCTCTACCTATATAAGCAGTGGGTGCTTTTCTTTGGTTTCCTTCCAGGTTGGCTGATGGAGCAATATATTAAGCAATTACCAGTGAGACAGAAAATTATTTCAAAGGTCAACCAACATTTTTTAAAAACAAAAGGGGAGGGGATAATGGAATATAGAATTGTCATATATATTTGTTTATGTGTGCAATGCTAATATAGTAATTCGGCTGTCCTTTGAATATCACTGTGTTGAGTGGTTTCCTCTAGGACCTTTGATTCTGTGAGTTGGGCCCACATCACTGTGGAATAATAACTAAAAGAAGTGAGATGCCACAAATTTTAATAGTGAGCTTACTTGAAGGATATAAGTAGGTTTACAAGGTGAAGAAGGCCAGTCATGATATTTAAAGATTACTTTCGGAAGCTCTACTCTAGCTATCGAACAATCAAAGGAATGCACCTATCAGCTACAAAGAACAGCTAGACAGCTGTTTTGGTTTGTTTTGTTTTTTTCTTTTATAAATGTTTCTGTGTTGTGTCAAAATGATTTCTGGTGATTTAAACTAACAGATAATCACAGCTGCTGTCTAAATCCATAGTGTTTAAAATTACAAAATGAAAAAAAACACTTCATTACCTGTGAAGACTGTGTCTGTGTTTTTAACTATTTCTTGTACAAATATATGAAAACTTTTATGAGGAGACTGGTGCCAAGTAGCTGAATAATGGGGAAAGGGATATTCTGTTCGTAAAAATCTTAGCAGTGTTACCAACTCTACAGTATATATAAAAAAAAAAAAAATTAAAACGTTACAAAGCGACAGCTATGGTACATTTGTTTTGTGTGAAGCTAACCGGACCTAACTTCCTGAGTGCCTGGCTTATTTTGAAACATTTTTTTTCATTGACCATTGATAATGCTGCAAATCAGAAATGTACATACTTCATTTACAACAGGGTTCTTTTTATACTTTTGTAGATTCTCATACATGTCACATACATGGTTGTCTTTATGTAACTTAATTTTTTCATCCGCAGGTGCCATTTTCATAATAAACTTCTCTTGGATTTGTTACTATCTGGCATCATTTCTTTTACATGTAACCATCCTAACTAATGAATGCTGGTAGTATTTGTTTAAGCAGGTACCTTGGTCATTACTCTTGATTTTTTTTAAAAAAAGCTAAAAAAAAAAAAAGATACATCCATATTTTTGCTAGTTTTGGAAAAAAAAATGCATAGCGTGTGTCGTGATGAGGCTGACAAGGCACAGATTAAGATGCTAATCCAAATACTACACCAAACTTGCCAACCATCCTAAATTTTCAGCTACCCCAACTCATTGTCATACTGAGCATTATTATGCACATTATCAAAGCTGAACAATGGGCCTGCACGTTAACCACTATGGGAAGTGTGCATTTTTTCTTGATTAATGCACAGTACGTGATGACAGTTTTCATACATTAATCATTGAAAATGCACTCGATATTTTCATTTATTACAATCTATAACGTATAACCAACCGTTCCATTGCTTATATCTTCTCTTTACACTAAACATGTATTTTCTTTCTGCAGACAGAGTAAGTCCTGGTTGTGCTGTGTTCTTGGTTAGGTGAGCGCGCAGCATGCAGCCGGTCACGTTGAAGGCAGGTCAGCTGGCTAACAAAAAAAGAAAGAAAACTTCAGCTTGCTCTCTCTCAGAGAAGGATACAGATGGGTCACATGTTAATTCTGTGCTCTCCAGAAAATGAAGAGAGAGGAACGGGTTGAGCTGAAGCAAAAGGCAAACACTTTTGTCCCAGAGCCACCAACTGTAGTAAATGTCATTCCCTAGTTTACGTCTTCAGTGACATTTGCCAATCTGAGGGTGCTTTTTACTAACGGAGGCTTGCGTCAGACCAGCAGATACGGAAATGTGGTTATGGTTGTGGGGCCCTAGATTTCTCTACAGTGCCCTCTAAAGGTCCTTGAAATAAACACTTGAAAACTGGAAATAGGGAGAAGGTAATTAAGAATACTGGGTTGGGTTCTCCCAACACGTTTCCAAAATTTCTCTTTCTCTTTCGCTCTGGAGAGTCAGAAGAATAGAGTAAGTCAAAACATTGCTGAAGCTGGAAACTCGATCCTGAACAGAGTGCTGAAGCCAGCCTCCCCGAGGCATTCGTTCTAGTAGGCGCTGCTGACGCTGGCCCTTAGTGGTGGCCTCCAGAACCTTCCATAGGGGAGGGTCTGCAGAGGCAGAGGGGCAATTATAGGAGCGTGGCACTAGGGCTGACCCTCTGTCGGCTGACGGCAACGTCAGTTGGCCTTAACACTTCATTCCTGGACACGGCTGCAGCCCTGTGATCTGGAGGTGGCGGCGATGAGAGTTGAAAAGCACCAGCTGGCCAGGGGTGGATGCAATGAACTCGGCACAGCATCTGGAGCTTCTGCAGTAGAAGTAGTGGAAATCCTGGATTCTTACCCAAGCTCAAGCCTCCCTTAGTATCAGCAAGTGCCCTGTCCTTTATTTGTACCCATCAATGCTAAAATACATCACTAATGAAATAAAAAAAAACCTCTCGGGGCCCAAAAGAGAGCAAGCGAGCTCTGGGCTCAGACCCACGGACAGTCAGGAAGCCCTGTCACCACCCCGGGCACGGGGCTGGAAGCCAAGCCAGGGCCCGGAGCTCCCAGAGGCACAGGACCTCTCCCTTGCCAGGCTGGCAGCCAGGCAACGTGTCAAGGCTCCAGAGTGCAGGTCATGGACAGAACAGGCATCTGCGGCCCACTCTCTGTACCCTGCCTCTTTGCTTTCCCAGCCCACGCTGAGACCCGTTTATTTGGCAATAAAGAACAAGAAAAAAAAATCTCAAAAAAGGCAGCAGGTGGGACAAGAGGGAAGCTATGCATCGGTTGAGCATAAAGAAACTGATTTTAGTCCTTGTGGACCGGAATTCTGACCCCTCTTGGCCTACTCCTAGACAAAGCCTATTTATACTGAGCACATTCAAAACAATTTGAAGTCAACCTGGCCTATGCACTACATCGAAGGTAAGAGATAATGTATACTGTCAAGCCTAGAAGATAGTCTGTTCAGGCTAGGAAGAGGATTATCCAGGTTCAAAAAGTAGAAACAGTGGAGGACTTAGGAGAGAAAGAAAAATAACCTTTGCCAATACTTCATATCATATAGTGACAAAAGGCAAACCCTGTTCTTGAGAATAATTCCCAAAGAATGACAACAACTAGCAGGCTTACAAGACAACTCTGGTGGCTAAGGTAAGTGATCAACCTTCACTGCTCCTGCTTTCCTAAGAAATCATTATAAAGAAGGGGGCACTGACCTGGTAAACCCCCCCCCAAGCAGAAATCATGGTGTTCACCTTCATGTCCCCCCTTTGTGTCTAGCTCAGTGATTCACCAATAGTCTTTGCTCAGAGGACATGTAAAAAGAAGGAGAAGGAGAAGAAGGAGAGAAAGAGAGAAGAGAGAAAAAGAAAAAAGAAGGAAGACAAGGAAGAAAGGGATGAAGAGAAAGGAGAGAAAAGGAAAGGAAAGGAGGGGAGGGGAAGGGAAGGGAAGGAGGGAAGAAGGGAGGGGGAGGGAGGGAGGGAGAGAAGGAGGGAGGGAGGGAAGGAGGGATGGAGGGAGGGGAGGGGGAAAAAGAGGAAGGAAGGAAGGAAGGAAGGAAGGAAGGAAGGAAGGAAGGAAGAGAAAGAGAGAGAGAGAGAGAAAGAAAGAAAGAAAGAAAGAAAGAAAGAAAGAAAGAAAGAAAGAAAGAGAAAGAGAAAGAAAGAAAGAAAGAAAGAAAGAAAGAAAGAAAGAAAGAAAGAAAGAGAAGAAAAAAAGAAAAGAAAGGGAGAAAGAAGGAAGAAAAAATGAAACACGACTTGTCAAGAGGCAGAGATTCCACTAGAAATGTCCATGTGGTAATGGCAGGATAGCTTGAGTTTCTATCAAGGAAGGAATAGCAAAATGGACAAAGCAACAAGTTTGTTCATTCCTGCCTCCTGGGTAGTCCATACAGCTGGCATAGAGTTGGCCATCAATAAATGTTGGCTGGGGGATGTGTTACGTGTCCGTAACACAATCTGTTCTGTATACAGCAATAAATTAGGCAAATCAAATAGAGAGGGGAATTAGAAGAGCGAGCCCAAGCAGTTGCTAACTTAGTAAGCCTTGACCTCATATGCCCTGGACAGCTAAGTAAATGGATCTTAGATCCTCAAGTAGGTACCATTTAATAACAAATCCTCCGGACATGATGAGCTGTAAACTCAGGCATCATCCAGAGGATCTTAGCAACTCCCATGTAGAAATCATGTCTCCTTAATTCTAGTGGTGAGGGTCTTTCTAGCCCACTAGCAGACAGTTGTAACACTTAGAGGATGCTGAGCTGAAATCTCACCTCTGGAGTTCAGTGGAGCCCTCTGCTACCTGAGTGGCCTTCAAGCATGTGAAGGTGGGCATCAGAGTTCGGCAACTCTCTAGGCTGCCAGCTGTTCTTCCAGCTCTTCGTCCAGTGGCTCTGTGGCAGATGTCTTCACTACTGTGGCACTCGCATCTGGGCACACCAGAATTTGCCAGGGCCCTTGTACTGCTTTCCCAGGGCTGCCTTCTTACCACAAACTGAGCGCCTGGAGACAAATCTGTTCTCTCACAGCTCTGGAGGATAGAAGCCTGACTTCACGGTGCCAGCATGGTTGGTTCCTTCTGGCAGGCTCTGAGGGAGAATCTATTCCTAGCTTCTAGCGGTGACCAGCAATCCTTGGCACCCCGACTTGTAGATTCATCCCTCTGACCTCTGCGTCTGTCATCACAGGGCCATCTGCCCTCTCTGTGTCTCTATGTCTTCAAATGGCATTCTCCCCAGTGTGCTTCTCCTCTGCAATAAGGATACCAGTTGTTGGATTATGGGCCCACCCTACTCCAGTACGACTGCACCTTCACTAATTTCATCCACATACTTTCTTATGAGAAGGAAATGAAATTAGTACTGAGGTACAACTTTAACTTTTTCGAGGACTTAATTCAACCTGTAAGAGGTCTTATTAAAATATGGCACTTGGGGCCAATCATAGATCTCCAGGTGTAATCTGGTACCAACCTGGGATAGAAGTCCCATTACATCTCTTGCTCATGACTCTGAGCTCTTTTTTTTGCGGGGGGGGGGGTAATTTTTTTTAAGTAATCTCTACACCCAACATAGGGCTTGATGTCACAACCCCAAGATCGAGAGTTGTATGCTCTACCGACTGAGCCAGTCAGGCGCCCCTCCGAGCTCTTAATTAAAACAGCCTGAGAGGTCAGTCACTTCTTAGCAGCCAGATCAAATTGTTATCTCATTTTGAGCCTCTCTAGTCCACCAGAATAACTCGGGTTTTTCACAAACGTTTGTTAAGGTAAGTCTCCCACCTCCTGTATGTGTATGACCCTCACGTAATGCTGGCATGAGCTTAGGTGGAAAGCAGTTTGAGGAGAGAAGTTCACTAGTTCAGTAGGCACGGAAGGTGAGCAAGAGCCTGTCCCTGTGAAAACACATCTCTCATTCTCATTGTACTTTACATGCTCTCTGAGACCACTTCACCCAGCCCTGCTGGAGAGGTGAGCCTGGCCCCTCAGGGTCTCTGAAAGCTTCCTGGCACACAATACATCTACAACAAAGAGTCCCTGTGAGCTGAGGCAGGGAAAAACCAACCATTAGAAGGAAATGGGCAAAACTGGACAAACTACCATATCAGCCCTTCTATGGGGGCAGAATGGGGTTAGGGATGCCAAGACTTCCGATATGTATGAGTAAAATCATCCACTCATAATTCAAGAAGGAATCATGAGGCCAAACTCATCAACTCTCTGAAAATGACTGGGCCTCCTTTTGTCTCCCTTTGTCCCCTTGTATGGATCAAAATCAAAGAGATTAGTGTAAGATTGTCCTATACTTTTCTGGAGATAAAGCACAGTTGTTTTCATTTTTCTGTTCATCTCTCCCTATTTGGTATCATGAGATCCACCAATAGGAGCGACTCAGATAACATTCCTATGTTGAAAGAATTTTTCTAGAAAAGTAAAATTAGTTTCAGTTTTTTAAATTTATGCAAACTATTAAAGCTACTTTAAAAAAAAAAAAGAAGCAGAGGGTAAGGAGGTGGCTCTTCCTTGTACTGAAGGAGTTTTCAGATTTATAGCGGAAGTGTCAGAAACAGAATGTAATATCCATGTGACCCCCCCACACCTCCCCCAAACAAAACCATTATACCCTTGATGAATTATTGACTTTAGAGTTTTATCTGTGCCATGAATAATCACAAACTTGGGAGTCTCAGGGCACAGTTCATAAACAAATAATTATATCACAATGATAATTTTTCAGGAATTACAACATCAATCATGGCCATGTTATTATCAAGTACATTTTCTGGTTGCCTCTATTCATCAAACCCTCCTCCCTCTCCACCCTTCCACACCACACAAGCAAAATTCATCACCAGATTGCCTCTTATTTACACATCACTCAAAGCAGGACATAGCAGGCATACACAAAATGGGCCAAGTCGGCGTTTATGAGAGATGAGTTTTCATTAAGAAAGTTTAAATTAAATGCATTGAGAAAGATGGAGGGGGGAGAGAATTAATTATTCCAGACTCCCCCAAAGAAGTGTCTCTGAAGAGATCTTATTCAGGAGATAAAAATAGACACAAGGTTTATTCTATTATTCCATTTCGGGCAATACTAATAGAGAAAAAGGAGTTCATCTCTGAAAGCCAAGGAAAGAGCAGCACTTCAATAGCGTGTCCTCTCTTTTAAATGATGGCCGCCTGTGTGTAGACAGCTCGGGCCGTCCTCCAGCTTCCTCCCTCCGGTGGGAGAGGTGAGTGAGGTGGGTGCAGAACTTGGAAAGGGCGTCCATACCTTACCTGAGTCTGTATACACATCAGGGCTCCAGCTGCTCAGGATGTTTGAGTCTGATCTAAAGCACTCCATGAGAAGGTAGACTCTACCAGACTCTATCAGAAGGTTAATATTTCCAAACACAGTAACAGTACAAAAAGCATCTCCAACTACTTTACTTTGTTGTTTAACATCACTGAAGGTCATAGGCCCACTTCTTGAATAACCCATTCATCTCACAATTCAAAAGAAAAACCAATGATTAGCGAAGCTACAGAGGAAGTACCCTCTCAAGATAAAAGTTGTACATAATACAGGGTTATGTACAAATCCATAATACAGTGGGGCTTGCCATTAGCTCCTTGTGCAAGAGAACTTTCTCACCAGTCTCTGTTTCTAACTGGCAAGCAAAACAAGAAATCCCCAGTAGGGAGATTCTCCCCAGTACGGAGATACCAACCCAAGCCTCTGAGACGTCCAAGTCTCCCGGTAACATTGCACTCTTGAGGACAGCCCTTGGGTATGTTTGGCCTGATCTTAGATCAGATTCTCCTCTTCTTGACATCAAAATGTGTCTAAGAAAAGGTAGTGCTAGTGCCCAGCAGTGAGCACCATGAACTGGGGTAGGCTACGCTGTTGGCATAGTTGAACTGGATCCAGTCTGATCAGCCCCAAACCCCACCATCCAGGCGACCGGCTAAGCAGCTCAAGGCTTCAAGGACCCTGGACCATTTCATCTATAACTCAACTGCCCTCTCTACTGCTCTCGTTTTAAAATCTGCCAGTCTCTTGAATGTACCTGGACTATTGTTAAGTCACTCTGCCTCGACACCTTGACAAACAAACTCATTAAAAGGAGAGGAAGTGGAATCGAAAAGCAACAGACACAACTCTGAGTCCATGGCCCTGTAAAAGTTCTAAACATCCCCCTCAAAACCTTTCTCCCATAATAGGACGCCATCTTCCCAAGCAGGCCAAATCTCTCCTCCCCCTTCCTCCCCCCACGCACAGGCCCCAACTCTAGTGCTTGGCCCACCCTTTTGCCAGCCCAGCCCCCTTCCTCCCTCCAGGCCTTTGGCCTGCCTCCCTCCCTCCTGCACCACAAGAGCTCCTCTGGGGTCCAGTTTATTTGTTCCTGTGGGGCAATTTGACCTCTCTTGGCTATCCTACTCCCTCCTCCCCACCCATCGCCCCCCTCAGCCTGATGAGGCCCTCAAGCCAGCCAATAAATTGAAGGCCCTTTGAGGAAGTCTACCCTTTTTCTGAGAAAGCTGGGGAGGGGCCAAGTGTGAATTCTTAACATTTTAATTTGGGGATCGCCTGTGAGGGCCGCCCCCCGTAGAGCTGGGCAACAGGGAGGGAAAAGCAATAAGGAAGCTCCCTTAAGCCCTAAGCTCATCACCCGCTCCAGGGCAAGCCCTAGCTGTGGACACGGGTCCAGTGCTCCTGGCAGGAGCAGCTTCCGTCGGTTCATACTGATTCACCCAGGAGGCCTCGGTCCCAGGCACAAATTCGCAAACCTCAGCAGACAGCTCGGCTTTGGAGTCACATGGAAGAATACAAGATGTCTAACCATTAAAAGGACTTTTTTCCCCAAAATACACATCTAACTGCTCTTTCCTTGATAGCATTTTCCAGGATGAGGACATTAGCAATTTTTTTTTTTCTCATTTTTAACATTTGGAATACATTCAAAGGAAGCTCAGATTTTTCTTTCCCTTTCGTATTTACGCCTTACTTCCCTGCACACTACTCTGGATATTTACATAGAGTTGCCCAAGTTAGAGACATTTTCCCCGACATTGATTAATCTATAATTCTTTGAAGTCAGGAAGCACTACTATCTCCACTTTACAGATGTAGAAACTAAGACACAGAGGTTAATGATGCCCAGAGGTCAAACAGCCAGTCAATTGCGCAAGTGGGTTTTAAACAGAAGCTTCCGTTTCTGCTCTTAGGCTGAATTCAAGTTTGTTCTTTGTCATCTGCCTTCTTCCCATCAGAGCCGCCTCTGACGTCTGGCCCACTCTAACTTTGCCAGGAGGCCCTTAATATGCTTCTTGAAAGACCAATGCTTTCCTTGCCTACTGTCAGCATTTACCCTCTTCGTATTTATGCCTTTGCGCATAAATAAATGACGATTCCTTTCGGGAGTGTTTGGCAATGGTTTCGCATTGCTACACAGTCCTATTATTTTCTTAATTGTTTACAATACACAGAAGCCCTGTAGTTCTGCCTAAGCCTAGAGTCTCACATTTTGCCTCATTTTCGGCAGTTGCCCTACAATTAATTTAGTGAGAATCTGTCCAAACCAAGCCAGGAATATAAAGATGAATAAAATATTACCCTCTGCCCTTAAGTTGTTCACAAAGCACAGAGGGAGACAAATGTAAAAGTTAATCATTCCAAAAGTATGACAAAGTGATGCGGCAGACATACAGACCATGTGTTAGGGGTGCCCTGAGTAATGGCAAGTAATTCAGGCTAAGAGGGCGGAGAAGCCTCCCAGGAGGAGATGATGCTTAAACCAAGCCTTGAAAGACAAGTAGGAATGAATCATGGGTGCTAGAGGAAGGGGGGTTCCTGGAAGACATCATCAGTATCATGGAGGCAAGACAAAGCTTGCAAATAATTCACTATGCTGGAGTATGGCCACATCTAGGGACATGTGTAGACATGGAAATAGGTCAGCCGACAAGTCCATGAAATGGGTTTAGCCCAAGCTTTGCTAAGCCAAGCCCTGTGCCCTCATGCAGGGCAGCATCCTCCCAATGGAAGGGGTACCTTGTTCTCACAGAAAGGCACGTTCCACTCTCTGAGCCCTCCTTCTGCCTCTACTGGGCCGCGTGTGCCCCGAGGGAATGGGGGGAGGTGACATTTTTTGTTCATACAAAAGAACCATGTAGACAAGCTGCAGCCCAGCTAGGGAGCTACCCTGAATGTTACGCCAAGGAGTCTGAATGGCATCCTATAGGCAACGGGACGTTTAGAGGATTTTATTCAGAGAAGTAACATAATAGAGTTTTTGTACTGGAAAGGTCACTCTGATGGCAGTTTGAAGGACAGCCCGGATTAAATAGAGGCAGTTAGGAGGTGCTTGTAGTAATATCCCATGTGATAAAGGATAAGGGCCTGGGCGACGGCAAGGTGGGGGGTGGGTGGAAGGAAAGGAGTGGATTTGAGGGCCTCAAGGAAGAGGTTTTAGTGACAGGATACGGAGAGAAATAATGGAAAAAAAGGAGTGAGAGATGACTCCCAGGTCCCTGGCTTGGGTAGATGGCTGGCATTTACCAAGACGGAGAATACGGGAGAAAGGAAAGGTTTAAGAGAATGAACAAGTAGGAGGAGTTAAGGAACTCCATTCTGGACGTAGTAAGTTGTAAGTTCTTATGGGGAATCCTGGCAGACATGTCCTGTGAGCCATTGGAAAATAGTTCTAGATTTCTGGAAAGAAATCTGTTTTAAAAATACAGCATCAGAGACATCAGCACTTAGACAGTAGGAGCAGCCATCAGTCCAGGGGCCACTGCCTAGGAAAACAGATAGAGGATGAACGAAGGGCCAAGAATGGAGTGCTAGGGGGTGTCAAAGGAGTGATCAGAGGAATACGAACCCTTGACAGAAACTGGGAAAGTAAGAGGCCAGAAGGGCAAAGGGAAGTGTGTCACAGCAATCAGAGAAGAAAATGATTTCAAAAAGACCAGAAGAATCAACATTACCCAATGCTGCACAAAAGTTAGGTAAGGACTCAAGTGCCAAATGGTTTTGGCCAATAATGACAGCAAATGATGGCTACCCTTTCCAGAAATTTGACAATGAAGGAAATGAAAAAGGAAAGTTTCATTCCAAGGAACAGCCTGATACTTGACACTGATTGGTATGTTCTTCCTTCAAAAAACGGTAATTCTTTCACCATTCATTTCAAATGGGTACTGAACAAGGGGACTTGAGGCAAAGTCTTACCCCATGGAATCTACCCTGTCCCCTTCTTCCTATGTGCACCACATGGGTTCATCCTACAGCCTAGGCTCTGGATCAAACACTGCAATCACAGAAGACACTGCATGCACTCAGATCAAACACATTGGGTGCTATGTATGTATCAGACTTCCTGCACTCTTACTAACATCTGTCCCCAGGGAAATTGACTTTGTTTGGCATGACTTCTCGGAAAATTCACGGTGGTTCTTGTGTGATAGTTTTTATTTTAAAAAAAGATACCTCATTCCAAGAAAGAGAAAGTAATGAAGTATATAACTGAGGCTTTATTCCATACAGAAAGAGTCCGTTTGCTCCCAAACCTGCATGAGACTGGGGGTAGAGTTATATGGAATCATCATCCCCGGTTAAGCCACTATCGCCAAATACCATTGTAACAAACACTGTCGGTTGACTACCCAAAATCCATTCACCTTTTTCTCTTTAACACAGCCCAAAACTTTGGGTAGGCACAGTGCTGCCCAGAATAAAATATTGTACTTCCTAGCCTCCCTTGCAGCTAGATAGAGCCATATGCCAAAGTTCTAGCTAGTGAGATCCGAGCAAGGATGGGAAATTCCAAGCAAGCTGATACTCTAGAATGGCACCTTTCTGTTTCTATCTTTCCTCCTCATTCTAGACTGTAACTCAGCATAACAACTGGAGCTCTGGCAGCCATATTGGATCATGAAGTGACCTTAAAGATGGAAGGCGTGGATTAGGTTAAAGGAGAACTTAGCTCTTTGAGGACCATACCATGCTATGGTATCTGAACTATCTGAACTATCTGAACCATGGACTATCTGGACATCTTTCACATGAAACTGAATAATCTATCTTGTTTACACCATGTCATCAGAGAGCTTCTTTGGCTACTGAATTCAACTCTTAACTGATGAACTGACTATTCATCCCTAAAGCAACCTCCTTAGTTCTTTCCTAAAGACCATCTTTTAACCTGCATTGCTCCTTACACATTCCAGCACAAGGATGGGAAAGCATGAGAAATCAAATGCGGGAAAAGCTAGAAGCTTCAATATCATAGGGGGATGCAATGAGGTCCTTTAAATGTTTGGCAAACAGCTGACAAGTGAGGATTCCAGCTAACTCCACATACCCAAAGACAGAAAGAATCCCAGAGGGAAGTGGAAGTACTTCACAGTCAAAAACAGAACCAATTCGGGCAGCACAGGCAATACATGGACCTTCTCTATCCCATTTGTTGCAAGGTGATGTCTTCTATGAAACCACTTATCTCAGAGGCATCGTCTGAACTGTTCTTCAACACCAAACATGGTGGACACAGCTCCAAGAAAAAGTCAAGAGGCCTCTGAAACAAACAACTCAGAGAACCAGTCAAGAGCTTCCCCAAATGAACTTTACCATCAGAGGACAGTGAGAAGGTTTATGGCAACATTGATGAGTGGCATGGATGGAATTTGGAAAACTTCTTAATGGAAGCTGGACTAGTAATGAGAACCCAACGTGGTACTACTCAATAGCCACCAGTTATCTGGAGACACGGCACACTCCCAGCTGAGGGCTTTGAACATTGCCTAATGTGAGCAACCGGAAACTGAGACTTATACAAAGAAAACATCAAGTCACCACAAGAAGATAATCACAGATACCATCTACCCACGCCAGGCACTCTGGTCCACACTTTACAGCCATCCTCTGTTGCATCCTCCTGACCCAGAAATGGTAGGTGCTATTGTTATCTTGACCTTACAGATTGAGAAGCCGAGATTCAGAGAAGTGGAGTGACTCATTCAAACTCTCATAACTATTAAGTGGTGGAACCAGGTCTCCCTGGTTCCAAAGCTTGATTTTTGTTTAACCATTTTGTTATGGGCTTTTTTTGCCCCTTGGTATGCAAGAAGATCTGGGGGAGAAAATTGTTCCTGAAAGCCAGAGCACTTATTTTTTTCTTTTAAAGGCTTTGTGAAAACAGAGATCTTAAGACAAAAAATAATTAAAATGTTACTGAAAAAGTAATTTCTTTTTTTTTTTTTTAAAGATTTTATTTATTTATTTGACAGAGAGAGACACAGTGAGAGAGGGAACACAAGCAGGGGGAGTGGGAGAGGGAGAAGCAGGCTTCCCGCCGAGCAGGGAGCCTGATGCGGGGCTCGATCCCAGGACCCTGGGATCATGACCTGAGCCGAAGGCAGATGCTTAACGACTGAACCACCCAGGCGCCTCTAAAAAAGTAATTTCTTGATAAGGATGTTTGATTCACCAGAAATTTAAAAAAACTGACATGTATATTCCTACATAACGCAGTCTAAACTTTTATAAAGTGCAAAATTTCCAAACTACAAACTCGTATCTACAATCACATTGAAGACTTAAAACATACCTCTCTTACAAACTGCTAGAACAAGGAGGAACAAAAAAATAAACACTGTATCAATAATTTGAACAAGGTTTATAAATCTGACCTAATGTGCATATATAGAACACAGCACTCAACTGAAATATTGAACCTTTCGAATTCACACAGAACACTTATAAAGCTGACCATATGCTGGGCTTTAGCAAGCCTCAACCAATGTCTAAGGATTGAGATGGTCAGATTCAATATGCTCTCTCACCATAATGAAATTAGGCAAGAAATAAATAATAAAAAATAACTAGAAAATCACCCTATGTTTGGAAATTAAGAAAAACCCATAAAGGAAGCATCATGATGGAAACTAGAAAATAACTGACCAATAACAACAATACTTTATATCAAAACGTGTAAGATTCAGCTACAGCATTACTTACAGGGAAATATATAGCCCTATAAACATGTATTAGAAAAGAAAAATAATTGAAAATGAATGTTAAGCATCCCTATCAAGAAGTTAAGGAAATAAATCGTCAACAAAATGAAAAGGCAGCCTACTGAATGGGAAAAAAATGTTTGCAAATCATCTATCTGATAAGGGGTTAATATCCAAAATATATAAAGAACTCCCAGAATTCAGTATCAAATATAAATATATGTGTATTTAAATATATAAAGAAAATATATTTAAATATATAAAGCAAAAATAATAATCCTATTAAGATGAACAGAGGACCTGAGTGGACATTTTTCCAAAGAAGATATCCAGATGACCAACACATACATGAAAAGGTGCTCAACACCACTCATCGTCAGGGAAATGCAAAATCAAATCACAATGAGACATTACCTCACACCTGTTAGACTGCCTGTTATAAAAAGGACAGGAAGTAACAAGTGTTGGCGAGGATATGGAGAAAAGAGAACGCTTGTGCAGTGCTGGGGGAAAGGTAAATTGGCACAACCACTAGAAAACAGTATGGAGGCTCCTCAAGAAATTAAAAATAAAAATTTTTTCAATCTTTAAACACGGAGCTCATAGAAATACAGAACATAGATTGATGATTGCCAGAGACTGGGGCAGAAGTTGGCGGGGGGGTGGGGGGGTAGAGCTGAAGGTGATCAAAAGGCACAAACTTTCAGTTACAAGATAAATTCTGAGGATGTAATGTAAAGCATGGCAACTATAGTTAACAATTCTATGGTGCTTATTTGAAAGTTGCTAAGTGAATAGATCTTAAAAGTGCTCATCACGGGGCGCCTGGGTGGCTCAGTCGTTAAGCGTCTGCCTTCGGCTCGGGTCATGATCCCAGGGTCCTGGGATCGAGTCCCGCATCGGGCTCCCTGCTCAGCGGGAAGCCTGCTCCTCCCTCTCCCACTCCCCCTGCTTGTGTTCCCTCTCTCGCTGTGTCTCTCTCTGTCAAATAAATAAAATCTTTAAAAAAAAAAAAAGTGCTCATCACAAGAAAAAAAGTTTTAACAATGTGAAGTGATGAATGTTAACTAAGTTTATTGTGGTTATCATTTCAGCATATATATGTGTATCAAATCATTATGTTGTATACGGCAAACTAATACAATGTTACATGTCAATTATATCTCAATAAAACGGGATGATGGGGGCAGAATATTCAAAAGGAATCACCACAAAACAATACCCAGTATTGGACTAAGAGTCAGGAAACAGAGATAGTTCTCTTGTTCTGTGACCTGCTACAGGTCACTTCACCTCACTGGAGTCCAATTGTCTTACCTCCAGAGTGAGGTAAGGTTGGACAAGATGATTCGTAAGGCCCATAAAGGAAAAGTTCTCTTATCTGACCTCCACCTAACCAGCTGCAAGACGGATGCGCCACATTCCTGGCGGCTGATCCCCAGGGCATGCTGCATTCTTACCTTCGCTGAGCTCTGGATGAGACGGTCAATGACCATTTCCTGCTTTCTGAGAGTCAGTAGTGTAATCAAATTCATTGTGCTTGTTATAGAAACAATGTATTTTATGTAATTCTATACAAATATTCAAATATGAGGATGAGGAGAAAGCAAATGGTTGTTTCTATGAGAATGAGTTATATAAAGAGGATTTCACAAAGGAGAGTCACTGTAAAATTTTGATGTGAAGGACTATAAAACATGAAGGAGAAAAAATAAAATTCTAGATGGATTCTGCTTTCAGATTGTATCAGAAACCTCTTTAAATTTGCACTTCTCTTTAAATAAACTAAAATTTGGACAATGGAGATGATACGTTTCAGTGGTATTTGTGCAAGAAAAATGATGCTGAACTATTGGTAGACTTGCACTAAATAAAAAAAAATTTTTTTTTAGCCTGGAATCTATATCAAAATGTAAAGACATTTAGATTTCTTAATTTACTATGAAATGTTATAGGTATATATGTATTGGGTTTTCTATGGTTTTTTGGTAAAGTAAGTTCCACACTCCATCCAACTTTTTGACTAAGCTATCTGTCTTGATTTTGTTAGATAACAAGGCTTCTTCCCTATTTTGTAACTGGGATTGTGTTTATGCAAAATAAACACAGTGGTTGTTAAGCATTTTTGGTAAGGCCCCAGCCTTCAATAAACTCTCCCTCTCAGCCTTCTGAAATGGCCCAAATGTTATCTCTTCAACCCTTTCTTCTGTGCTTTTTATCACATTATCTGGCTTTTCAAAAGAACTGGTCAATCTGAAATAAGCAAGATCACAAGGATAAGCATTTCAAATGCCCACACAAATCAACAAGAGAGCAGCTTCACCTTTGGGCTCTCTCCAAACATCTAGGCCCCATACTAGCCCCATTGTTTCACGAAGTAACCTTTGGCTTCCACTAACAGCCTCATTACCATTAGGTTGGACAGGAAAGTTGTGGAAGAGCATTATACTTCAAATGAGGAGAGATAGGTCCACAACATTAAAATGATCTTCCCAAGTGACCTTTGCAAGATTATTTCAAGAAACTGTCTTGGTTTCCCCATGTCTCTCTTCTTGTTTCAAAACAATAAAGACAAATGAGATCCAAAAAAAAGTTTTTCATAAATTTTCTCCAGCAGTATTTAAATTTTTAATTGGTCTTAACACATTTTAATACAGATGAATTAACCAAACATGGAAGTTTGTGTTCAACATAGAAATAAACAGAGAGGGGTAGATGATGGAAACTATCATTTATATAGAAGGCTGACTCACCCTTGTCAATGTCCAGGGGAGATCAGACCCAAAAATACTGACTCATACTAACTGAAATGCACAGAAGACCTAGGAAGGCAGCAGGCTGGCAATATATTAGAGTGAGAAATAGAATTGTGACCCAGACTGGAATTATTCAGGTTGGCATAACAATCTCCTTTTCTCCCTATAGTCAGGCAAAACCAAATGGTAATCAGAAGCCACTCGTTACCATGAGAAATCACTGTGAAAGACTCAGAAATATTTAAAATTGGTGTATTTTCTGCATTCTCTCTCTCTACATGAGCAGACCTTCACAAGAACCAGAAAATTGCCACGAGGACATGAAGTCAGAAAGGGGGGAGTCAGAGGAAACTCATGTTTTAACATCAGGCTCACAAGAGGGACCCTCTATGCCTTTGGGATTGGAATTCCTGAAAGTCTGATTACTGGTGAATTCTCCCACTCCCAGGGACAGAGCTGGTATGGGATAAAAGAAAAGGGATCCTTGGTGATTCTCTTTTTTCTGTGCTTCCCACAGCTGACCAAGCCCTCTGCTCCAGACACACTGCTTCTGTAAGTCTGTCAATACATTTATACATGCAGGTAAGAGTGCCATCTTGCAAGCCTGGACACCAACCTGCCTCTTCTAGAGGACTCTACACCTCTCTCCTCACCTCCATCAGCACTGCCTTTGCCCTTCTCGCACTTCTCAGTTCTAGGAGAGCTACTATAGCTGCCAAGAACCAGCCACCTTGACCTCGTCTTACAGAGGACACAAATCTGTCTGAAATACAGGTTTAAGAATGATTCCTGGTTTGATTTTGATGTTCCTAAATCTTTACTAATTCTGTCAGTTCCCTTCCCAGATGAACAAATCTGGATGTCTCAAAACACAATTCCTTAATTTATCAAACAAAAAGAGGGCTTTCCCATTCATCAGAAATTGCTCTTTCAATACATTTTATTCCCACTTTCAAATGAACATCGTTCAATATTCATGTGTTGAAATAATTTTAAGTAACTTACATTTTAGTCCTACAGAGTCATATACAACTTTACTGTAACTCAGGTGTCTTGTTATCCCCTCCTCATCTTCAAGTTTCTCAAAATAAAATTGTATTTAAACCAAAGTAATCGTGAGCCATGTAGTATTACTGAAAAATCACTTGGGGCCATGTTAAGATAGCAGATTAAAAGTCCTGACTGAATTTTTTTTCCCCTGATACTAACAGAATGAGAAAAAAGTAATAGAAGGCCAAAAAAATCTCATGATAGCATCCAAATACAAAAGGGTCATAATCTAACTTAATAAGCTTCAACACAAGATATTTTGGAGCAAAGAGAAAAGACTCAGCACAAATCCATTTCTGAACAATCCCTCATCCTCTCCCCCAAGAATTTCAACATTGATTTTAACTAAGTATTGAGAATTCTCCCTAATACCTACGGATCTGGAGAAAGGCAAACTAAGTGGTTATTATTAACTTTTTCCTCTCCTGACAGGAAATACTGCTAGGAACAAGGTACGAAATGGAGAACATGAAGATAGGGCAGACCTGAGCCAAAGTGAGTGCTCCAGACAACATACACTGTTGAAAAGATGTTAAACACACCTCCAGTGAACTTGGTACAGTGATGTACAGTGAACTTGGTAAAGTACACATAACAGAATATCAGAAGATGGCCCAGATAGTCTAACAAAGACAGCATAACCCTGAGATGAGCTTTCTCCCTTTACCCACCCTCCCCCAATCCTACCATTTTCTATTACTACAGAAAAGTAGAAACTCAGTCATAATGTAGCTTAAGGAAAACCAAACTGATTTGAGGTATTGTGGGAAGAGATTTTTAAAAAATCATCCAAACTATATCAGAGCAAACAGAAAATCTAGACAAAGCTCAGGATATAGAACAAGCAAATAAAGGTAAGCCAAAATAAGCCAGTATGTGAACTATGCACACAAATACAGCAAAACAAACCCAAAAAAAGTGCATTGTACCATAGAACAACTAAGTAAGGGGATGCCTGGCTGGCTCAGTTGGTAGAGCATGCAACTCTTGATCTCAGTGTCATGAATTCAAGCCCCAGATGGGCCTAGGGCTTCCTTTAAAAAATAAAATAAATAAGAGCCCTGTTTTTAGGATACCTGGACAGCTTAGTCAGAAGAGCATGTGACTCTTGATCTCGGGGTCATGAGTTCAAGCCCCATGATGGGTATAGGAATTACTAAATAAATAAATAAATAAATAAATAAATAAATAAATAAAATAAAATAAGCTTTAAAAACAAAAACAAAAAAGAACTAAGTAAGAATTTTTTAAATCAAGAGTTCAAAGACAAAACTATAACAGAATGGAGTGAAAATGTAGATTGTAGCTCAAATAAAACTAATTGAGCTGAAGCAACATTATTGTAAAATTAATACAAAAAAACTAGAAAAAGCAAGGAAAAGATTAAGTACTTCAGAAACATATAGGAATGACTAGAGATAAGTACAGTAAATGCAAACACCAATATAAAGAAATGGCAAATATAAAGAAATTATTGAAAAGCTGAGAGATATGGAAGACATAAAAAGACAAATCAACATAAAGATCATCAGGATTCCTCAAGTCTGTCCCTTCTCCCCTATGAAGCAGAAAAGGTATCCAAAGATATGATACAAGAACATTCTTCTGAAATGAAAAACTGAAGCTACAGATCATGTTCTGGGAGCACATGACACACAGAAAGTTCAAAAGTAAGATAAGTCCTAGTTACATCATTGAACTTCAAGAATCAAAAATAAATAATTCTTTAGGAACCAGACAGCCAAATCAAAATTACCAAAAAAGAAAAAAGAAAAGAAAAAGTCAGTTGGTTTCCAACTTCAATGACAGAAGACACTGGAGCAATGTCTACAGCATTCTGATGCCAAGAATACATTACTGAGAAATAACCAACCAGTAGTTCATCTGGATGCAATGGGAAGACATTCTGACACATGAAAGAACTCAAAGAACACTCAAGCAGCTTGGAAAAAGTTTATGATCATGAAAGCCAACCAATTAAGAGATGCAGCAAAATAATTAATTCAAGAATAAAGAAGTCAGATTAAGAAGGTCAAATGACATAGAATCCATCTCAATATTGATTCAATACCACTATAGAAATTATGGGTACCGAAGATAATGTGAATGTTGTAAGCCCATGTAATAAAAAAATAATATAACTCACAAAAAGTGAAAGATACAAAAGAGATGAAGAGGATGGGTGCTCATGCCCCCTTCTTTCAAAGTGTGTATCATCTGTAATGGAATCCTAGTCAAAATGCTGGGACTCCACACAGCTGCATGTGTACCTTAGTGAGTTTTAAACTTCAGAGGGATTTTTTTTTTTTTTTTAGAGTATTTTATCCCTGTGGTAGAAGAACACATTTATTCAAACTTCAATGCTTCCTTCGTTTTAATTGGATATTTTTCTTCTATTGAACTCACCTATACACACACATTTTACGTATATTTACATATATACACATACATTACATATATATATACTTTTTTTAAACGTATGCTGGAAATTTTCAAACAGTCCCAAAAGTAAACCCCCAAATGCCCCTCATCTAACCTCACAATTATTAACAATTTACCTGTTTTCTGTCACACACACACACACACACCCCTGCAGTTCACCTAGTCTTAAAAATAGGAGAGTGGAATTTGAGGTGATTTAAGTTTCATTTTTAGATTTTCTGCCTTGTTGAATTCTTTATAGTAAACCTATAATTTTTTTTCATAGGACTAGTATCTTTCTTCCTTCTTAGCTGCCTCTCTCTTGCTTTTCCAAAATAACTGGAAGCAAGTAGGCCAAAACACCAACAGTGAATGATTTTGAGTGGTGAAAATGTGGATGATTATTTTTTCCTTTATTTTTTTTTTAAATAGTAAGATTATTTCAGAGACCAATGAGAAGCCATGCAACACAACCTAATTGATTTCCACAGACATTATTGTTCTCCTCAAAGGTCCTTTTCATTTTCACTACAAATCCTCAGGGTTAGAAGATCTCCCACCTCTGTTTTAAACTATGTGCTGGGCAAGAGCGACACGTGTATTACCTTATTTGAGCTTCGTAAGAATGCTCAAAGGTCCACAGTCATGTTATTCCAACTGCATAGACAAGGAAACTGAAGTGTAAAGAAATCAAATTGTCCAAGGTCAACCATTTGTGAATGCTTCAAACTCAGATGGGAAAGGAACTCCAGAGACCCACATTCGCTTCGGAGGAAAGGAGACCTAAGGCTTGCTTCCCCCGGCAATGGGCTTGTCAGAGCTCTTTCCTCCCATAAGGCCAGGTCCCACAGAGGAGTGTTTTCACCAGCTGCTAAGAAGGTATTTTTGCCCAAGATGAAATTCCTCTCGGTGGCTGGCAGCCTCTAGTAGTCACATGTTATGTTCTTTAATGACTAGAGATATTGTTTATTGGACCGAAAAAAATTCAATAAATGCAATGGCCTCTTGACCATGAATGAGAGCTAAGAAAATACTAACTCTCCTTTTTTATATTTTAGACTCACAATCCAATAGTAAAGCATTAAAACTCCTTTTCTAGGGCGTCTGGGTGGCTCAGTTGGTTAAGCGACTGCCTTCAGCTCAGGTCATGATCCTGGAGTCCTGGGATCGAGTCCCGCATCCGGTTCCCTGCTCGGCAGGGAGCCTGCTTCTCCCTCTGATCCTCCCCCCTCTCATGTGCTCTCTCTCTCAAATAAATAAATAAAATCTTTAAAAAAAAAAAAAAAAACTCCTTTTCTAAAATCATTGTGTATCTCACAGGATAAAAGCCTCCTGCCTTCTGACAAATGCGACATCACTGTCCCTATTTTATAAATCAAGTGTTAAGATACAAAGGTTAAGTAATTTGCCCAAGGCAGAGAAAGGCAAAAAAAGTGAGGAACAGATAGAAGAAGAGTACTAGTCTTCAGGTTTATTATCCAACAAAGAAAATCACGTTCACACTTTGGGAATAAAACTCTCCCCGGGACCAGCTCCAACACCCGCTACTCAGTGTCCTGGGAGCTGCGTAGCAGAGACATTCTGCGCACATGCCTTGGAGTCTGACTTGGGTTTTCATCTCAGCTGCCCCACTTTCTAGCTTAGTTACTTTCCAAAGCCTCAGTTTCCTTCTCTGTAAACCAAGGAGAGAAAAGGTATTAGTCCGCCAGGTTGCTGTGAGCACTGAGCAACATAAAGCAGGTAAAACAGTTCGCAAGTTCCTGGCACATAGTAAGTTCTCGATAAATGTTAATACAGTACGTGTCAAAGTAATGAGATATTCAATACCCCTCTCAAGCCTGACTTTCTGCTACAGTCATGACTTGCTCATAGAAGCCTGCTACATTTGACATGTTAGGCTGCCTCCATAGAAGCATCAGGCTACTTAGATGATGAGATCCACAAATATAAGTAGATAGAAGCAGTACTACCTTCACCTCTGTTTTGATCTGATTTATTTAAGTCATCTCTTTACACGGTGTGGATCTTCAACACATGACCCTGAGATCAAGAGTCACATGCTATACCGACAGAGCCAGCCAGGTGCCCCACCCCTATTGTGATTTGGATTTTACCCAAGATAGTACTTTCTCAAGCCCTAAAAAACATATGCACACATATCACATTAGCTCTGTGAAGTATCTCTGGGTAGCAGAGTATGCCATTCAAAAGACCTTTCCTCTGTATCAATGAATGGGACCCAGGAAAATTTCAGAACGTAAGAGACTTAAACAAGCTGGAGGCCTCCTCATTCATTCCTTCTCAGAGCACAGCCTCCCAACTGGTGGACTAGGAATGGGTCACGGGGTGCCTGACATTCGTCCTCAGGGCTGATGGCCACCAGCCCAGAATGTCAGTTCTCCCCAGGACACGGTCAACATTACCATTATCTAATAGTCCTTGGATGTGTCAAGGGGTGGGAAGCAGTGTAGAGTTCAGAACTACTTGCCCACAGTTTGGCTAAGAACCATCAACCATGACTTACCACCCTACTTGCTAAGCCTTCACTTAAGTTTCTTGATGACCAACCACCCCAGTCATGGAGTGTGTGCCTCTCCAACTCAAGAATCTATCAAAAAATGTTTGCTACCCTTGAAGACTGTGGTGGAACCCGGGAAATGGGGCTCTTAATTAGACCTGCAGTATTATTCAGCTTCTCCCTCACAGTACTTCAGTATCTACGGAGCTGTGACTCCAGCTTATTCGCCAGCCCAAAGCTGTACTCAGATCAAACGCACCCCTGCCACAAACCTGGCCGATACGGCCAGAAGCCACAAACATTTCCAAAACACACCTTAATGAAAAGCCGCTTTTCCATCAGATCCATCACATTTGAATGGAAAAACAAAATACTTTGTCACTTCTAATAAGTATAGAGAGCCTGACAGGGTAATGACTTTTTTCTCCCCCAGCACTAATCTCAAATATAATAATGTCTAAATATGATTTTTATCTTTAGACATTCTGTTACTAAGCAAAAAACTGAATTCTTAGACTTGTACTTTTAGTTTCTCTCTCTCCATCACTGGCTCAGAAATAAAGATGAGTGGGTTATGCTGAATGAACCGGACTCCTGCATGAAATGGTTTATGACAGATGACAATATATGATGAGAATACAAAACCCTGATGATAATAGGTTTATTTATCGATTGCGAATAAAATTCATGAAGTGTGAAGCTGAAAACTGCACTGGAGGGAATTGGGCAGGGAGGCCATCAGGAAAAGTATGCACAACACAGACACAGAGCTGAGAGCTGCCTGCTGGAGACCCGCGTGGCCGCAGGGACGGGGATGGAGGAGGAATTTGGATGCACTGCGGCTGACCTGCTGGAGTCCTTGAGCAGCCGACATGGTCCTCTTTCTGCCTCTGCCTCCTCAGCACGTGACCCGTTCAAGAACTGTGGCGGGGGGGGGGGGGGGGGGGGGGGGGGG